>NC_079192.1:380706625-380991625 GCF_029499605.1 Hyla sarda | reverse complement strand
TGTACTGCATGTCCAGCGCCCCGCTGTTTGTTTTTACGCACCGTACTGAATAAGGCTGCATTCACATCTCGTTTTTGCAATACGGGTCCCGTATCCCATTTCTGTACAAAAAACGTATGTCTCCAAACCGGACCGAAATGTATGCAACCGTATATGCCTCCTCATGTTTTTAAACCGTATACGGTTTGAAAACGGAAGTCCGTTTGCATACGTCTTAATATACGTTTTCCTTGAAAAGAACGGATATGGTTTTATGTTTGTCAACATTTTAAATAAAGTTCTTCTTTTTTTATTGAATTTAAAAAAAAAAACAGTATTGTGCAAACCGGATGAAACCGTACGCACATACGGTTCAATACAGTTACCATAGAACTCCATTTTAAAATAACCGTATACAGGTTGGATACGGTTTTTGAACGGGACACAAAACCGTAGTAGACTACAGTTTGGTGTACCGTTAAAAACCGTATAAACCCCTAAATGATGCAAAACGTACACAACCTCATGCTACGGTTGGCATACGGTTTACAACGAGATGTCTATATATACGGTTTGCAATACGGTTTGATACGTTTTTTTCAATGAAACCGGATACAGCAACCGTATTGCAAAAACGAGATGTGAATGCAGCCTAAAGAAGATTCTGCTTAACATACCGTCAGTGCCACCTGACTTCTTCTGTTGTGCATTTCAATGAACTGTCTATACTCTGAATGGTAGAGCACCGCTGTGTAAGGCTAGGTTTCCACTTGGTTTTTTTTCTGGCAGTTTTTGGATATCTGCCACTACAGTTTTTGAGACAGTCAGAAGTGGATCCATAAGGGAGGAGAAGTATAAGTCATTCCTTTATATTTCCCATTCCTTTTGAATACACTTCTGGCTTTGTCTCAAAAACTGCAGTGGCAGATATCCAAAAACTGCCAGAAAAAAAAACAAGTGGAAACCTAGCCTAACAGAATAAGGATCTGTCGTTCCAAACACTACCGTGTGACTGTGCAGGTGTGCGGAAAGGCCGAAGTGCTATCAGTGCCGGCTATCTTTTTCTCCGTGTACTTGAGTTGCTATTTATTTATCTATCTATCGCTATTTATTTATCTATCTATCCATATACCATAACCCTTGCTTGTGATTACATAAAATACATTTATCTATTACATCTTTTTGATGTGATAAATTGCAGGGTCCCTGGCACTAAAAGGGTGTATAAGAGTCAGTCAAACACATGGCAGTACAGCTGCTTACATTACCATATGGGCCACATCTATAGCAGCTTGTGAGTGTTTAACCCTTTCTTGGCACATTGCTTCAATAAATCCTTTTTGCTCAGGCATCAATGGCTCATTATTACTAGAGGGGTTTATTTGAGCAAACCTCAGCCGGCACCACAAAACAGCCTGTGTTAAGCGAAGTCTATAATTACTCTTCCCCCAACCCCCGGCCGAAACCCCATAACAGCCCACAAGTACTCCCTTCTCCTTCCTCACATAGATACTTTATTATTACGCAAAACCAGAGCTGTATGTCATCTGCTACAACTGGATCTGTGCAAATTGTCATCACTATTGTTCTGAACATCTACAATTTTTGTTTATTGAAGAACAAACATTTTATGTTGTGCATTGTGAAAAAAAACTTAAACTAAAAATCTGTGGAAATGAAAACCATGTGGGGAGATTTATCAAAACGTGTCCAGAGGAAAAGTTGCCCAGTTGCCCATAGCAACCAATCAGATTGCTCCTTTCATTTTCAAAGAGGCCTGTGAAAAATGAAAGAAGCGATCTGATTGGTTGCTAAGGGCAACTGGGCAACTTTTCCTCTGGACAGGTTTTGGTAAATCTCCCCCCATGATGTCTACGTAAGTCACCTTTAGGCCTCCTGTTTATGGCTTTATTACTGATCTGTGTTGCACAAATAAGGCTAGGTTCACACTACGGAATTTCCGCCTGCCATTCCGCTTTGAAATTGCAGGCGGAAATTCCACTTGCTAAAACGTAGTGTGTAGTGAATGGGTTTCCGTTCCCAAATTCACACTTCGGAATTTGTGAAGCAGAATTTGTGAACGGAAAATCCGCTTGGTGCTCTTTCTTCAGGCGGAAATCCACGCGGAACACATTGCAGTCTATTGGAGACTGCAGTGTCCGTGCGGTCCTAGCGCCGACTGATTCAGTCAGCGCTGGCCGCACTCGGAATCTCCGGGCGGAAATTTTCTGCCGGAGATTCCGTAGTCTGAACCTAGCTTAAGTCATATAGAGGGACATTTATCAATGTTTGCTTATGTATTCTTTTTTTTAGTAATTTTTTCCTTACTTTTTTTTTGCTTATGTGTGACTTATTTATCAACTGGTTTCAGCCTGTTGATAATTTTCTTTCAAGTAAGCAATTTTTCCTTTTTTACTTTGGTTGTAGCTTTTTCTGCTCCATGTTTGAGCTGGAGTAAATTTAGTCAATTTTTAACCCTGTTGCGACTTTTTTTTGCGCAGTTGCGACTGTCGCAGTTAATAAATACCTGACTACCCGTAGTTCATTTTAAAATTATTACTACGTAGTTAATTTTTGGAAAAGTTGCTTTTCTCGCTTTCCAGTCAAAATGTCGCACGAAAAATCGTGTAGTCGCAGTTGCGACAATTTTGCGACAATTATAGTAAAGAAAACCTGACTAAACCTGTTGATAAATGTCCATAATAGTGGCTGTTTTGATCTTATGGATTTTGTAAGAATCATTAATAAAAATATCCCACCATGCAGCATTGGATGCCCTATAGCAGTGGTCTCCAACCTGCAGACCTCCAGATGTTGCAAAACTACATGTCCCAGCATGCCCGGACAGCCAACGGCTGTCCGGGCATGCTGGGAGTTGTAGTTTTGCACCATCTGGAGGTCTGCAGGTTGGAGACAACTGCCCTACAGCATTGCCTCTAGTTGAACACAATGGTAATGCACCTGTGCTGACCAGGGGTAACGTGTCAGGCTATGATAAAAGTAGTCATCTTTGATATAGGGGTCACATAGCTGAGTAGTGTTAACCCAAATAGTGCTCTGTGATCCCACAAATAACCTTTTTTCCAACTAAATTGTTCCCTTATACAAAACCCAGGAATGAGACCTCTGAAGCCAGGGTTCCGTAAAACAACTTGAACTTGAACCAGTACAATACATATACAAGAATGTAGCTTAAGGTAGTACAGCGTGGTGATATAACTTGGAATTCAAAGATTTAGTCACTGTCCCAGGCCTCATCTAACTATGAACTAAATGCAATATATGTAAAACTATTAAAGGGGTACTCCGGTGAAATCTTTTTCATATCAACTGGCTCCAGAAAATTAAATAGAAAGTAAATTAAATAGAGAGAACTTCTATTAATAAAAATTTAAACCTACCAGTACTTATCAGCTACTGAAGTTGAGTGGTTCTTTTCTGTCTGAGCACAGTGCTCTCTGCTGACACCTCTGTCTCAGGAACTGTCCGGAGTAGGAGCAAATCCCCATAGCAAACCTCTCCTACCCTGAACAGTTCCCGAGACAGACAGAGGTGTCAGCAGAGAGCACTGTTGTCAGACAGAAAATAACTCTACTTCAGCAGCTGATAAGTACTGGTAGGATTAAGATGTTTAAATAGAAGTCATTTACAAATCTGTTTAACTTTCTGGAGCCAGTTGATATGAAAAATTGTCTTCCACCAGAGTGCCCCTTTACCTCTCTGCATGCTGTAGACCTAAGTGTATGCTTTACAATTGTGACATAAGACAGAAAATACATTTAATGCAGAAAATACGCTTTGCATAAGCATATAGCACTTTATTATTCCTCAGCCACCCAACTACTCTAATGGGCAGCAGCTGAAGAAGCTGTGCTGGGCCATCACACACCATACAGAAGCACACAACCGTACATACACTGTACTGCATGGGCCACCATGCAGACTTTGTGGACAAGGTCATACCAAATGCATGTACACTAAGAAATCATGCACCTGTTCACATTACACTTAACTACAACCTTTGAGAAGTCTGTGACGCTCTACTATACCTCCATGTACTTCAGAATTTATGTAGAGGATTTTTCTAAATGGAATTCTCCATCAGATATATTCCAAAACTTCTCTAGCTAGCATTGCTGCCTTTAGTAAGGACTATCCATAATATGTTGCGGTACAGAGACAGGGAATGCTTATAGCTCAGTAATAGGGAGTTGTAGAGACACCATGTGCCACTCTACTGGCTCTATGCACATTACTTCATCCATGTGCATGATGCCTTAGGGTGATGATTTAGCGTGATACAGGCGTAAATTCAGTGTAGAGTTATAATTACAAATACAGGTTCCAAGGAAATTGGTTATATATGTATTATAAGATATTGGTATCCTATGGGTGTGTTCACATGGAGAAGAGGAGTCAGTGTAGAGTTATAATTACATATACAGGTTCCAATGAACTTGGTTAATTATGTATTATAATATATTGGTATCCTTTAGGTATGTTCACACGTGCCAGACACGCAGAACATTACCAATTGGATGATGAGTTAGATTGGTGATCAAAGTCCCCCCCACACCTTTGTGTGCCCTACACCTTCTAACTACATGCATCACTATTTTTTGCTACTTTTTGCATTGCTCCATTACAGATTACTCACAACAAGGTGGCGGAAGACCATCCCTGATTTGCTATGAGACCCTATGAATTTTAATTTCACAGTAAAACATAGGTTTGTTGACCATTGAGTGGGCACAGCTGGTGACAGATGTGCTAATACAAAGAGTCTTGGTAACACATTCAATTCCATATAAGGGTGGGTTCACACTACATTTGTAGTGTACGGGTGCTGGATCCGGTTGGGAGGGACGAAAACCACGGTTTTAGGTCCGGTCAGAAAACTGTATACGGGGCAAAAATGAGCCGACCGGAGTCAGCGTTTGGCGGGGATACAGGAGCGGGCGGTTTTCGCCCCTCCCAACCAGATCCAGCATCCGTACATTACAAACGTAGCGTGAACCCACCCTAATTCAATGAGTTCCATTAAATGTAGAGAGAGAGCATCACACTGCGTTCACATAATGCCAGCAAGTCACTCAATGAACTGTATTGAAAGGAGTTTTGTATTCGCTCTCGTCTGCCTCATCGTCTGTCTTCGTTTAAAGTAAGGATTATACCCTACTGAAGTTTGTGATGGATTGTCCTCTATGTAAAGCATACTAGATACATTGAGCTCTTTGTCTCCTTGAATAACCTAAGTACAGTTTATTTTTTATATTTGTTTTGCTTTTATGAGTTGCTTAATATTTGAGAGCAAACATTAAGCAACAGGATGTATGTAGTTATGTATGTATATAGATCGCATACCTTATATTTGCAAAAAAAATAGTTTTCTTCATATTTAAGGATACATGGAGGGCAAATAATTTACCCTTTATTCTGAATTACACTCTGTTTTGTGGCTGAATAACTCTGTTTGTCACAAGAACAGTCAACAAGCTTATTTTCAGAAATGATAACTTAGAGGGTGTCACATATGGGCAGGGAAGGAATGCACACTATTCTCGCCCACTCCCCCTGTCCCTGCCTACTTACGTACCCGGCCTAGGCAACGGTGACAGTCCCTCCCTAGAAAAGTGATGGGAGTCACTGTCAAAATAATATACTACAATAGTTCAGACACAGATCAGGGTACAGTAGGGAGCAGACAGACTAACAGACGCAAAACTAACACACACACAATAAGTCAATGTCCACTATCCACATCAAAACCAGGTGTTGTCAAAGTACAAAATCAAAAGTCACAGATACCAGGTAAACAAGAATAAACAGAGTAAATCGCTAGCTACAGGAGTTGGACTCTTTCGCAGGCACTGAATGAGAGCAAACTGCCAGGTTAAATAGGTCCCCTAGCAGGTGCTCTCATTAAAAGGTCAGCTGACCAGCCAGACAGCTATGCGTAACCTGGCAACAAAAACCAAACAAAGAACCTGTCAGAAGCTTTTAACCCTATAGGTTTTGACAGTACCTCCCCTTTTAATAGGGGCCACTGGACCTTTAAATTCAAGTTTAGGTTTGTCTGGATGAGAATCGTGGAACCGTTTTACCAAAGTGGAAGCATGAATAGAAGAGGCTGGAACCCACGACCTCTCCTCCGGACCATAACCTTTCCAGTGAACCAAATACTGGACAGAATTTTGTACCCTACCACTGTCTAGTATTTTGGAGACCTCACACTCCACTTCTCTGTCCATCTCAACTGGCGGAGGTGGCACCGGGACTGGAGACTGAGTAGGAACATACAATTTTAACAAAGAGCAGTGGAACACATTTTGAACCTTAAATGAAGAAGGTAAATATAATATTTAAATAACTGGATTAATATCTTCAATTACCTCATAAGGTCCAATGAACATAGAAGCCAACTTTTTACATGGAACCTTGAGACGTACATTTTTTGTAGATAACCCCATTTTATCACCAACTTTAAATTTTATGCCACAAGTATGTCTCTTGTTGGCAGACTTCCTTTGTACTTCTTGGGCATTTCTCAGGTTCTTCTGAACCTGGGCCCAAACTGTGCACAGTTTACTCATGGTAGTCTTTACTTCAGAGTTATCATTATCAGTATTGGTACAGGAAGAAAACCGCGGACGAAATCCATAAACACAAAAGAATGGTGACATACCAGTAGAAGAATTTTCTTGATTATTCAAGGCAAACTCAGCAAGAGACAGAAAAGATACCCATTCATCCTGTCTATCTGCTACATAACATCTAAGGTACTGTTAAACACTTTGATTCATTCTTTCTGTTTGACCATTCGATTGAGGATGAAAAGCCAATGAAAAAGACAACTCAACACCCAACTGTTTACGAAAAGCTTGCCAAAATTTTGAAACAAATTGTACCCCTCGATCAGACACAATATTTTTCCGGAACCCCATGGTACCTAACAACATGTCTTAACCCCTTAAGGACCAGGCCATTTTACACCTTAGGACCGGAGCGTTTTTTGAACATCTGACCACTGTCACTTTAAATATTTATAACTCTGGGATGCTTTTACCTATCATTCTGATTCCGAGATTGTTTTTTCGTGACATATTCTACTTTAAAATTTTGTCGATACTTGCATCGTTTCTTAGTGAAAAATTCCAAAATTTGATGAAAAAATTGAAAATTTTGCATTTTTCTAACTTTGAAGCTCTCTGCTTGTAAAGAAAATGGATATTCCAAATAAAAAAAAATTATTCACAAATACAATATGTCCACTTTATGTTTGCATCATAAAATTAACGTGATTTTACTTTGGAAGACACCAGAGGGCTTCAAAGTTCAGCAGCAATTTTCCAATTTTTCACAAAATTTTCAAACTCACTATTTTTCAGGGACCAGTTCAGGTTTGAAATGGATTTGAAGGGTCTTCATATTAAAAATACCACACAAATGACCCCATTATAAAAACTGCACCCCCCCCAAAGTATTCAAAATGACATTCAGTCAGCTTTTTAACCATTTAGGTGTTTCACAGGAATAGCAGCAAAGTGAAGGAGAAAATTCACAATCTTCATTTTTTACACTCGCATGTTCTTTTAGACCCAATTTTTAAATTTTTACAAGGGGTAGAAGGAGAAAATGTATAGTTATATTTGTAGCCCAATTTCTCTCGAGTATGCACATACCTCATATGTCCATGTAAAGTGTTCGGCGGGCGCATTAGAGGGCTCAGAAGGGAAGGAGCGACAAGGGGATTTTGGAGAGTATGTTTTTCTGAAATGGTTTTTGGGGGGCATGTTGCATTTAGGAAGCCCCTATGGTACCAGAACAGCAAAAAATCCCCACATGGCATACCATTTTAGAAACTAGACCCCTTGGGGAACGTAACAAGGGGTAAAGTGAACCTTAATACCCCACAGGTGTTTCACGACTTTTGCATATGTAAAAAAATATATATATTTTTTCACTAAAATGTGTGTTTCCCCCCAAATTTCACATTTTTGCAAGGGTTAATAGCAGAAAATACCCCCCAAAATGTGTAACGCATCTCTTCTGAGTATGAAGGTATCCCATAAGTGGACCTGAAGTGCACTACGGGCGAATTACAATGCTTAGAAGAGAAGGAGTCATATTTGGCTTTGGAGAGCAAATTTTGGTCGGGGGGCATGTCGCATTTAGGAAGCCCCTATGGTCACACAACAGCAAAAAACCCTCACATGGCATACCATTATGGAAACTAGACCCCTTGAGGAACGTAACAAGGAATAAAGTGAGGCTTAATACCCCACAGGTGTTTCACGACTTTTGCATATGTAAAAAATTTTTTTTTTTTCACTAAAATGTGTGTTTCCCCCCAAATTTCACATTTTTGCAAGGGTTAATAGCAGAAAATACCCCCCAAAATTTGTAACCCCATCTCTTCTGAGTATGAAGCTACCCCATAAGTGGACCTGAAGTGCACTACGGGCGAACTACAATGCTCAGAAGAGAAGGAGTCATATTTGCCTTTTTGAGAGCAAATTTTGCTCGGGGGGCATGTCACATTTAGGAAGCCCCTATGGTGCCAGGACAGCAAAATAACCCCCACATGGCATACCATTTTGGAAACTAGACCCCTTGAGGAACGTAACAAGGGGTACAGTGAGCATTTACCCCCCACTGGTGTCTGTCAGATCTTTGGAACAGTGGGCTGTACAAAATGTTTAATTTGCACAGCCCACTCTTCCAAAGATCTGTCAGACACCAGTGGGGTGTAAATTCTCACTGCACCCCTCATTACATTCCGTGAGGGGTGAAGTTTCCAAAATGGGGTCACATGTGTTTTTTTTTTTTTTGCGTTTGTCAAAACCGCTGTAACAATCAGCCACCCCTGTGCAAATCACCTCAAATGTACATGGTGCACTCTCCCTTCTGGGCCTTGTTGTGCGCCCCCAGAGCACTTTGCGCCCACTTATGGGGTATCTCCGTAGTCGGGAGAAGTTGCATTACAAATTTTGGGGGGCTTTTTTCCCTTTTACCTCTTGTCAAAATGAACAGTATAAGGCAACACCAGCGTGTTAGTGTAAAAAATGTATTTTTTTACACTAACATGCTGTTGTAGACCCCAACTTCACCTTTTCATAAGGGCATAAAGGAGAAAAAGCCCCCCAAAATTTGTTAGGCAATTTCTCCCGAGTACGGCGATACCCCATATGTGGCCCTAAACTGTTGCGCTGAAATACGACAGGGCTCCAAAGTGAGAGCGCCATGCGCATTTGAGGCCTGATTTAGGGATTTGCATAGGGGTGGACATAGGGGTATTCTACGCTAGTGATTCCCAAACAGGGTGCCTCCAGCTGTTGCAAAACTTCCAGCATGCTTGGACAGTCAACGGCTGTCTGGCAATACTGGGAGTTGTTGTTTTGCAACAGCTGGAGGCTCCATTTTGGAAATATTGGCGTACCAGACGTTTTTCATTTTTATTGGGGAGGGGAGGGGGGCTGTGTAGGGGTATGTGTATATGTAGTGTTTTTTTTACTTTTTATTTTATTTTGTGGTAGTGTAGTGTAGTGTAGTGTTTTTAGGGTACAGTCACACGGGCGGGGGATTACAGCGAGTTTCCCGCTGCGAGTTTGAGCTGCCGCGCAAAATTTGCTGCATCGCAAACTTGCAGCCTGATACTCACTGTAAGCCCCCTGCCCATGTGAATGTACCCTGTACATTCACAGGGGGGGGACCTCCAGCTGTTGCAAAACTACAACTCCCAGCATGCACAGTTTATCAGTGCATGCTGGTAGTAATAGTTTTGCGACAGCTGGAGGCACACGGGTTGGGAAACACTGAGTAAGGAAACAGACAATGTTTCCCAACCAGTGTGCCTCCAGTTGTTGCAAAACCACAACTCTCAGCATTCTCAGGCATGCTGGAAGTAGTAGTTCGGCAACATCTTTAGAGCCAGATGTTGCCGAACTACAACTCCCAGCATGCTTGGAGTTGTAGTTTTGCAACATCTGGAGGACTACAGTTTGCAGACCACTAATACAGTGGTTCCCAATCTGTGCCCTTCCAGATGTTGCAAAACTACAACTCCCAGTATGCCAAAACTGTCCAGGCATGCTGGGAGTTGTAGTTCTGCAACATCTGAAGGGCCAGATGTTACAGAACTACAACTCCCAGCATGCCTGGACAGTAAGGGCATGCTGAGGATGTGTAGTTTTGCAACATCTGGAAGGGCACAGTGGTCTCCAAACTGTGGACCTCCAGATGTTGCAAAACTGCAACTCCCAGCATGCCCAGATGCCAAGGGCTAAACCAACAGCAGTAACTACTGCAAGAAGCGCACACCAATATGAAAAATATTATACTTTATTAATTATATCATAACAAATAGAAAAGAGCAAAGGCTAAAATCAGTTAAAAAACTCTATAAACTAGAGCACACAACATGGGAGAGGGACCATGAACTCCCCCTCCACACTATCCCGTCTGCAATGTACAAATAATACATAAACAATTCTGACTGTGTACACAATGTACACAATATGCATAGGTAATGACAAAAATAAGCCACCCTTTTAGGGGGAATAATACATACCCCCAAATTTATAAATCATTAGATAAATAGATTGAAAAATCCATCAAATTACAAAAAAAAAAAAAAAAATAATATATATATATATATATATATATATATATATATATATATATATAAATAATATTATTATATCTGTACTTGCTATGTGAAATCAAATCCATAATAGTAATTAATAATAAATAAATAAAAGTGAATAAATAACCACAATTCATAATTATAGTGCCTACAATACTTTGTACTAAAATCAATACTGTCACAAGAGTAGTCCCAAAGCCAACCACCGATAAATACAAATTCATCAATTGTGAATATATCACATACATATTTATATACATATACGATGGCCCTATCAACATGTCTCTTAACTCTCCCCAGTCCCAACTATTACCCTATGTATGATCAAGTGCATGGGAGGAAATCGCTGTACAGAAATTAACTGTCAATAACATTTATTTAAAAATCATTTACAATACCACGTTTAAGGGGAACTGATAAACCACCTTTCATATATACAAATCAATATATACATTCATAACCAGAGGTCGTCCATATTAAATATGTTAATCCATAATTCACTTATTATTCCATAGTGTCACACCGTAGTCCTCTATCATAAATATCTGTCCAGACCCTATCTCAGAATCCTTTTAAATATGGAGCCTGCCCAAAGCTTTTTGTCAAGTATTCAATATCCAGATCAAATCGCAGCGATTTTAAATATGCGATATTGAGTCTGACAATATAGAATACTTTTCTGACAGTACTAGTGATCATCCGACAGATCCAAGGCATTTATTACAGTGCGCTATCTCCCGAGCGCGCGACCTGTGCACGAGGAACGCCGCCGGGTTATCCACTCTGCTTACCGCATCCAGCCGTTACATTAACTACTAGTGAAAAGCCAATCGGGCTATCCACAATAAGGACTTGATGCTTGCTGACCGCCATCATTCCCAGCTTGTCCGACCAAGGGACTCTGCTTGACAGCGCTGCAGTCCCCCTAAACGGTGCCCACCACCAAGTGCTGCACTCTTAGGAGTTGGCTGAGACTCCAGCAGTACGATCCCTGACTGAGGCAAGTCACCGGGCGAAAGACGCTATACAGCCGGCCCACAGGACTACACCGAAGGGAGATCCGTGGCATCCCGGAGTGGTGAGCATTGTATGGAGCTTATTGCAAACTGGCTGATTTGATATTTTGATGTGCGGTATATACAGAGATACTTAAAGATTGATTCACAAAGCGCTACATCACTGTATCGGTGGGATCGAGTTGCCACTGTCTGGACAGATACAGTACCACTGCATCAATTGACTAACTGTTATCTGTAGCTGCTACATTGTATCTGCTTTATATTTAAGTTCTCTGGGAACAGGAACAATTGAATGAACATTTGCACTGTGTTGTTCCACAGGATTAATAGATCACCATATTGATAACACAGGCTCAAATCGCATATTAATTTTATAGTTGTTATTTTTAGTTGTTATTTTTATATTGGGATTATTATATTTTATTATTGTGTATTAAATTAATTAGGGGAGTACAAGGGCCCTGTACATTCCCTATTTAATCCATTTTCATTCTATATTAATAAATACTAATTATTTTAAACCAGATATCTTTGACCTTTACTTTTAACAGATTTGTAAATTACCTTTATTAAAAAATCCCAATCCTTCCAGTACTTATCAGCTGCTGTATGCTCCACAGGAAGTTCTTTTCTTTTTAAATTTCCTTTCTGCCTGACCACAAGTGCTCTCTGCTGACACCTCTGTCTATGTCAGGAACTGTCCAGAGTAAGAGAGGTTTGCTATGGGGATTTTCTACTACTCTGGACAGTTCCTAAAATTGACAGAGGTGTCAGCAGAGAGCACTGTGGTCAGACAGAAAGGAAATTCGAAAAAGAAAAGAACTTCCTGTGGATTATACAGCAGCTGATAAGTACTGGAAGGATTGGGATTTTTTAATAGAAGTCATTTACAAATCTGTTTAACTTTCTGGCACCAGTTGATTTACAAAAAATGCTTTCCAGTGGAGTACCCCTTTAAAAATAAATCAGCAAGAACTTTGGCCGAAGGGAGATTTTTCAAAGGAATGAGATGACACTGTTTACTGAACCTGTCCACCACCCCCCACAGAACAGTTTTTCCCTCAGATGGAGGTAGATCGGTCACAAAATCCATAGAAATATGAGTCCAGGGCCTTTTGGGAATGGACAATGGACACAACTCTCCTGCAGGACGTGTCCAAGGAGTTTATGCTCAAGCACAAATTTCACAAGAATCAACAAAAGCTTCCACATCCCTGTTGAGAGTTGGCCACCAGAACTTCCTTTGAAGCTATTTCTTTGGACCCCGAATTCCAGGATGACCTGCTAACGGGGAACAATGACACTCTTTAATAATACGGAGGCAAAACTGACTAGGTACAAAGATCTTGCCTCTAGGAATCTCTGGAGGAACCAAGCCTTGATTATTCAATATCTCAGAAGTTAAATCAAAGGACACTGCAGAAATAACCACACCTTCTGGTAGAATAGTCACTGGATTAGAATCTATAGGCTGAGAAGCAGCGTACTAACTAAGTAATAACAAAATTAAACCGAGCAAAAAACAAGGCCTGTCAGGATTGACGAGGATTGAGACGTTTGGCAGATTCAAGGAAGGTAAAAAATTTTTGGTCAGTTATTACTGTAACCTGATGAACTTCCCCTGCAAAAAAATGTCTCCACTCCTCAAAAGCCCATTTGAATGCCAAAGGTTCTCAGTTTCCTACATCATAGTTTTGTTCAGCTGCAGAAAATTTGCGAGAGAAAAAGGCAAAAGGACATAACTTAGTCAAAGAAGCAGTTCCCTGTGACAAAACTGCTCCAGCACCAACTTCAGAAGCATCAACTTCAACAACAAAGGGTTTGGTCTGATCTGGTTGGACTAATATCAGAGCAGAGATGAAACATCCCTTCAGATGTCCAAAAGCTGCCTCCACCTCCAGAGACCAGTTAACCAGATCTGCACCTTTAGGGTGCGTTCCCACAGGGCGTATACGCAGCGTATTTGACACTGCGCAAAATTTATGGCAGCAGCGGGAAATACGCTGCGTATTCCTCGCTCTCTATACACACAGGGCTTTCCAGCGGCAGCCCTATGTGTGTAGTGAGTTTTGGAGGCGGAGCCGCGCGTCACAGACACGCCGGCATATGGCTCCGCCTCCAAAACTCACTACACACATAGGGCTGCCGCCGGAAAGCCCTGTGTGTATAGTAAGCAAGGGATACGCAGCGTATTTCCCGCTGCTGCCATAAATTTTGCGCAGTGTCAAATACGCTGCGTATACGCCCTGTGGGAACGCACCCTTACGAATCAAATATGGTGTTGCGACCATAGAAACATTTAACTTCTAAAGAAGTAGGGCCTTAACCTTCTAAGGTTAGGTTTCCACTTGGTTTTTTTTCTGGCAGTTTTTGGAAAACTGACACTGCAGTTTTTGAGCCAAAGCCAGAAGTGTATTCAAAAGGAATAGGATATATAAAGGAAGGACTTACACTTCTCCTCCCTTATGGATCCACTTCTGACTTTGGCCCGAAAACTGCAGTGGCAGTTTTCCAAAAACTGCCAGAAAGTAAACCAAGTGGAAACTTAGCCTCAGGATCCATTTAAAAATGTCCTGGAGTTAAGATGTACCCCAAAAATTGTGCCTCTTTGACACCAAAGACACACTTCTCCTGTTTAACAAATAATTTGTTTTGATGGTGTACCTGAAGGAGAGAACGTACATGTTCAACATGAGATGACCAATCACGAGAGAAAATCAGAATATCATCTAGATAAACAACTAGAAATTTTCCCAAAAATTCACAAAAAATATCATTGACCAAATTCTGAAAAGCTGCTGGGGCATTACTGAGACCAAAAGGCATAACCAGATACTCTAAATGACCTTCAGGGGTATTGAATGCAGTTTTTCCATTCATCACCCTCTTTTATTCTGATTAAGTTATAAGCCCCTCGAAGGTCCAGTTTAGAGAACCAACATGTCCCCTGTATTTGATTAAACAGATCTGGAATGAGAGGCAATGGATATTGATTTTTAACAGTAATCTTGTTCAGACCCCGATAATCAATACAAGGCCTTAGCCCTCCATTCTACTTTGCCACAAAGAAAAACCTGCTCCCATAGGAGACACAGAAGAACGAATATGACCCTTTTGCAAACTTGACTGAATATAATCCTTCATAGCTTCTTTCAGGACCGGACAAATTATAATTTAGCCCTTAGGATACTTGGCATCAGGTACAAGTTAAATAGCACAGTCATAATCTCAGTGTGGGGGCAAAGCAGAGGAGTAGCAAAAGTGAAAAACGCCACCAACAACTTTGTTACTTTATAAATAGCTTTTAGTGAAAATCTTGAAAAAATTCACAATATTTTAGGCAAAATCTTTGCAAGAAGTAGATATTACAAAATTACAATTCACCCAAAGTGCACCTTCTACGGACGCTCTGATACTTGAGAAAGGGGGCGTGGTCTCCGAAACTTTGTAAGGTGTTGACACAGGCTCCAGTCTGTTCCCCTTCGTGAGAGGAAGGTCCATGTGCTAAAGGAAGCCCGGATATGGGGTGAAGACTTCCTACAGCTTGAAGAGTGTTGAGCGCGTCCGTAGAAGGTGCACTTTGGGTGAATTGTAATTTTGTAATATCTACTTCTTGCAAAGATTTTGCCTAAAATATTGTGAATTTTTTCAAGATTTTCACTAAAAGCTATTTATAAAGTAACAAAGTTGTTGGTGGCGTTTTTCACTTTTGCTACTTGGATTTCCAGTGAGTTGGGAGCCCTCACTTACAAAACTCAGGACACCCGCCCAAGTGTGAACAGTTGACATATATGTATAGAATTGCTGGCAAAGCAGAGGAGGCCTCCTCAGAAAAAACATCACAAAAATCAGAAATAGATTTGGGTAGATTACTTTGGGCAACACTGAGAGTTGCATTTATTTATACATTCGGGACCCCACTTGATGCGTTCCAACTAAAGACAGGATTATGTTTTCTTAACCATGGTAATCCCAAAATCACATTTACCGACAAATTTTCTAGAACCAAAAATGTGATTTTTTTCAAAATGCGGAGAACCCACCAGTAATCCCACCTCTGGAGTGAAAGAATAGACACAATCCCCTGACAAGGGTGTATAATCCACTCAAGCAATGGGGATGAGACTTTCCAACAATTTTAAGGGTAAATTAAAAGACTTAATAAAATTCAGATTTAAAAAATTATCAGCAGAACCTGAATCAACAAATGCTTTACCAAATACAATTTTTTTAAGAAAAAATATTTGAACTGGCAGCAAAAGTTTGGAAGACAATTTCGGAGATACCTGTGTGCCCCAAATGACCTCCCCGATTGTCACTTAGGCGCTAGCGTTTCGGGCAGTCCTGGATCCGATGTCTAAGGAGTCGGGTTATGGATAGCTCACCAGGAGATCTTTAATAACGTCAGAAAATCCTAGTCTGAACTGACATCTAAGGGCCGGATCATTCCAGCCAGATGCTGTACACCATTTCCGTAAATCAGCAAAGTACTCCTCAGTCGTTCTTCGCCCCTGCTTAAGATTAACCAGCCGAGACTCTGCAAAGGCTGCATGGTCAGGTTCATTGTAAAGAAGACCCAAAGCAGAAAATAAAGCATCCACAGAACTGAGGGAGGTAAAGAGAATGCCCACTCCTGGGGATCCCCTTGCAGCAAAGACATTACAAGTCCTACTCTCTGAACCTCTGTGCTAGTTGATTGTGGTTTTAGGCGAAAATACAGCTTATAACTCTCCCTGAACACAACAAATTTCTTTTGGTCACCAGAAAAGCGGTCAGGAAGATTAATTTTTGGTTCACTCCAAACAGCTGGAGGACAGACCACTGGCTGAACGTTAGCTGTTTCCTGAGCCTGAACCCTTCCAGCAAGGGACTGTCCTAAATGTGTTAATCCCTGCATTTGCTCTGCTAAAGCTGTCATTGCTTCCATTATAGCAAATGCAGGTATGTGGGCCTGCGAAACGTAATGTATGGGCAGGGAAGGAGTGCACACTATTCTCGCTCACTTCCCCTATCCCTGCCTACTCACATACCTGCCCTAGGCAATGGGTTCGTAACCACAGTGACAGTGCCTCCCTAGACAATGTATGGGGAGTCACTGTCAAAATAATAAACTGCAAAAATTCAAACACAGGTCAGGGTACAGTAGGGAGTAGACAGACTAACAAAAAACAAAACTAACACACTCACACACAATAAGTCAATGTCCACTATCCACGTCAAAACCAGGAGTTGTCAAAGTACAAAATCGCTAATACCAGAGAGAAGTCAAGAAGGAAAGCCAAAAGTCACAGATACTGAGTAAACAAGAATAAACAGAGTTGTTACGCAGAGCGCTCCGGGTCCCTGCTCCTCCCCGGAGCGCTCGCGGCGTTCCTCTCTCTGCAACGCCCCGGTCAGACCTGCTGACCGGGAGCGCTGCACTGACACTACCGGCGGGGATGCGATTCGCATAGCGGGACGCGCCCGCTCGCGAATCGCATCCCAAGTCTCTCACCTGTCCCAGTCCCTGGCTGTCACGTCCTGGCGCGTGTGGCTCCGCTCCTTAGGGCGGCAACGCGCCAGCTCTCTAAGATTTAAAGGGCCAGTGCACCAATGATTGCTGCCTGGCCCAATCAGTCTGATTAGCTTCCACCTGCTCCCTGTCCATATAACCTCACTTCCCCTGCACTTCCTTGCCAGATCTTGTTGCCATTGTGCCTTGAGAAAGCTATCACTGTGTTTGCCATTTCCAGTGTTCCTGACCTCTTGCCGTTGCTATTGACTACGAACCTTGCTGCCTGCCCCGACCTTCTGCTACATCTGACCTTGCCTCTGCCTAGTCCTTCTGTCCCACTCCTTCTCAGCAGTCAGCGAGGTTGAGCCGTTGCCGGTGGATACGACCTGGTTGCTACCGCCGCAGCAAGACCATCCAGCTTTGCGGCGGGCTCTGGTGAAAACCAGTAGCAACTTAGAACCGGTCCGCCGGCACGGTCCACGCCAATCCCTCTCTGACACGGAGGATCCACATCCAGCTAGCCGAATCCTAACAAGAGTAAATCGCTAGCTACAGGAGTTGGACTCTTTCGCCGGCACTGAATGAAAGCAAACTGGCAGAAGAAATAGGCAACCCAGCAGGTGCTCTCATCAAAAGGTCAGCTGACCAGCCAGACAGCTAAGCTTAACCCGGCAACAAAAACAAACAAAGAACCTGTAAGAACCCTATAGGTTCTGACAGGGGGCTTGTTCCTGAGTATGTGGAACAAAGGGAAATTATTACTAAGTGGGGGCACTTAGAGGAATTATAACTATGTGGGGGCACTAAAGGGGCATTATTACCGAGTGGGGGCACTATGAGGTGTTATAAATAAGTGGGGGAACTAAAGGGGCATTACAACTTATTAAATTACACTCTTACTGTCTGGAGGCACTAAGTTTGCGCAAATACTGGGGGAACATTATTACTCTGGGTGGGTGCACAATTACTGTGGATGAAAAGGTAAGGGTACACTAGTATTATGTACGGCACAATGGGGCACTACAACTATGGGAGGCAGTAAGCAGCCATTCTTTTAGTGTTAGGCTATTATAATATGGGCACCAAACACTGTAGAGACAAATCGTGGCCGGGAGAAGTGTTGATGGCGGTCTGGCTAAGATGAAGAGGATAAGTAAAAGTGACTCCAAGAAGATTTTTTTTTTAAAGTCACTGGATGGGACAGCACTGTAATCAATTATAGTACAGGGGGGCGAAAAAATATTTAGTCAGCCACCAATTGTGCAAGTTCTCGTATTAAAAAGAGGAGAGAGGCCTGTAATTTTCATCATAGTTATACCTCAACTATGAGAGATAATGAGAAAAAAAATCCTTAAAATCAAATCACAATCAATTTAAAGAATTCATTTGCAAATAATGGTGGAAAATAAGTATTTGGTCAATAACAAAAGTTCATCTCAATACTTTGTTATATACTGTATATACTCGAGTATAAGCCAAGTTTTTCACCATGATTTTTCGTGCTGAAAACGCCCCCCTCGACTCATATTCGAGAGAACTCTCCGCCTGTCAATCCCTTCATCAGTGGTCTTCAACCTGCGGACCTCCAGATGTTGCAAAACTACAACTCCCAGCATGCCATTGGCTGTCCGGGCATGCTGGCTGTTGTAGTTTTGAAACCTCTGGAGGTCCATAGGTTGAAGACCACTGCAGCCTTCGTCATCATCCAGCCCCCCCCCCCTTTTGTTTTGTACTCACCTCCCCTGAACGTCCCTGTGCGTCGTCGTCAAGGCAATGTCACTAGTCCGGGGCCGGGCCCGAAGCACGGAGAAGAGGCCCCCCAGTGAAAATAGACAGCCCGCAACGACTAATCCTCCCCACCGGACGAGCCCTGCAGCATCGATGGTCCGGACCAGCTCCCCCTAACTTCTGACCAAGGGGAGGCGAGTACAAAACAAAGGGGGGGGGGGCTGGATGATGACAAAGGCCGCAGTGGTCTTCACCCTGCGGACCTCCAGAGGTTTCAAAACTACAACAGCCAGCATGCCCGGACAGCGGATGGCTATCCGGGCATGCTGGGAGTTGTAGTTTTGCAACTGGAGGTCCGCAGGTTGAAGACCACTGATGAAGGGATTGACAGGCGGTGATGATGAAGGGGGGGGGATGATGACGGGGGTCTGGATGATTACATGGGGGGATGATGTATTTCCCACCCTAGGCTTATAGTCGAGTCAATAACTTTTGCTGGGTTTTGGGGGGAAATTAGGGGCTTCGGCTTATATTCGGGTCGGCTTATACTCGAGTATATACGGTACCCTTTGTTGGCAATGAAAGAGGTCAAACGTTTTCTGTAAGTCTTCACAAGGTTTTCACACAATGTTGTTAGTATTTTGTCCTCCATGCAGATCTCCTCTAGAGCAGTGATATTTTGGGGCTGTTGCTTGGCAACACAGACTTTCAACTCCCTACAAAGGTTTTCTATGGGTTTGAGATCTGGAGACTGGCTAGACCACTCCAGGACCTTGAAATGCTTCTTATGAAGCCACTCCTTAGTTGCCCGGGTGGTTTGTTTGGGATCATTGTCATGCTGAAAGATCCAACCACGTTTCATCTTCAATGCCCTTGCTGATGGAAGGAGGTTTTCACTCAAAAGTCCCAAAGCATGATGTTTCCACCCCCATGCTTTATAGTAGGTATATTGTTCTTTGGATGAAACTGAGCATTCTTTCTCCTTTAAACACGACGAGCTGAGTTTTTACCAAAAAGTTCTACTTTGGTTTCATCTGACCATATGACATTCTCCCAATTCTCATCCAAATGCTCTCTAGCAAACTTCAGATGGGCCTGGACATGTACTGGCTTAAGCAGGGGGACATGTCTGGCACTGCATGATTTGAGTCCCTTGTGGCGTAGTGTGTTACTGATGGTAGCCTTTGTTAGGCTGGGTTCACACCACGTTTTTCAAATACGGTTACCGTATGCAGTTTTCCGCTAAAAAACGCATGGCAAAAACCGTATGCAACCTTATACAACCGTATGACTCCAAATTAAAACGTATACGGTTTTTCCCCTACGGTTCTATCCGTTTGCATCAGTTTTTGCCAATGGTTTTGCTATTTTGTTGGAATTCGTTTTCCAGCAATTTAATAAAGTTATTATTGTTCTATTGAAATTCCAATCTGCGCATGTGTCAACTCCAAAAACGGATTAGAAAAACTGTGTGCAACCGTATTCTGAAATTCTGTGTACGGTTCTCATAGACAACAATGTTAAAAGAACCGCATACGGTTCGCATACGGTTTTCCAACCGGTTGAAACGGTTGAAAAATCGGCAAAACCGTATCCGAGGCAAAACGGATGCAACCGTACACAACATTTGGAATACGGTTTACAGTGCATTCTCTATGCATACGGTTTCGGATACGGTCGTATACGTTTTTTTGCGGAAAACCGTATACGGTTACCGTATTTGAAAAACGTGGTGTAAACCCAGCCTTACTTTGGTCCCAGCTCTCTGCAAGTCACTCACTAGGTCCCATCGTGTGGTTCTGGGATTTTTGTTCACCATTCTTTTGATAATTTTGACACCACAGGATGAGATCTTGCGTGGAGCCCCAAATAGAGGGAAATTACCAGTGGTCTTGAATGTCTTCCATTTTTCTAATAATTGCTCCCACAGTTAATTTCTTCACACCAAGCTGCTTGCCTATTGCAGATTCAGTCTTCCCAGCCTGGTGCAGATCTACAATTTTGTTTCTGGTGTCCTTCTGCAGCTCTTGGCCATAGTGGAGTTTGGAGTGTGACTGTTTGAGGTTGTGAACAGGTGTCTTTTATACTGATAACAATTTCAAACAGGTGCCATTAATATAGGTAATGAGTGGAGGACAGAGGAGACTCTTAAGGAAGAAGTTACAGCTCTGGGAGAGACAGAAATCTTGCTTGCATGTAGGTGACCAAATACAATTAGCAAATAAATTCTTTAAAAATCAGACAATGTGATTTGATGGATTTTTTTTTCTCATTATGTCTTTCATAGTTGAGATATAACTATGATGAAAATTACAGGCCCCTCTCATCTTTTTAAGTGGGAGAACTTGCACAATTGGTGGCTGTCTAAATACTTTTTTGCCCCACTGTATATAGGGTCTACAGCGGGATGTAACTGCATTGCAATCACTTAAACAAAGTCTATAGTGGGATGTAATTGCACTGTAATCTCTTATATAAGCAGCATGGTTCTCAACCTTTTTTGCCTGAGTATCCTTTGACAGCCCATTCCCAAAAAAATTTACCCCCATATTAGAGACATTTTGGAATGATTATAGTATAATTCATATGCTTTACTTTCCTCTATAACAGGCCCCCTGTTCCTCTCCCTATCTCCCCTGTCCCCTGATTTACAGGTGATGTCTTCTCTAACCGAAGTTGTTTACTTTTCTTTTCTTCACTATCTGGCCTAGACCGCCATTAAGATTTCTCCCATACAAAACTTCTCCACAGAACCAGCCAACCAACTCCCCAGGTTTATTGTCACACACAGTAATAGTACCCGCTTGGCATCCCCATAAAGTTGTTAGGCACCCTCTGTGCCCCCAAATATAGCTGTAGGCCCACAAACTGCCCCCATATAGAGTTGTAGGCCACCATACTGTCCCACTTTGGTGCTCCACTGCTCCTCTTGTCTGGGAACCTATTGATGTGGCTCATAGCAGTAGGTCCCCGGTCTGCAGGGGCAGTGGAGCAACAAAGCTGATGGTAGTTACTGCCCACAGCAGGCCAGTGCCCGTGCTTCCCCTTTGCTGTCCTCCTGCTCCGCTCCTTGGTGCAGTGACATCAGCCTACCATTTTTTTGGTCCAGACCAGTAACCAGCAGAGCCTGTGGCTTCCATTACTGATTTTTTTTTCAAGTAGCTCCTGGAGAACAGCTAAGTACCCCCGGGGGTACTTGTACCCCAGGTTGAGAACCACTGGTCCACAGTGCTGGTATGTGACCCAAATGGTCACAGTACAGTGAAATGATTGGTTATATTGGTACCGTATGTGTGATAGTGCTATTATTAAGTGCATGACTATTATTCAGAAGTATGCCATGATAGATATTATTGTTAATGATTGGGCACATTATTTGGATGCAGGCCTGATGAATCTATGAGTACAGATTTCATGATAAAGTAATATCCAGGCATAGTGCACTGATGAGATGGTGCATCTAAGTCTAAATAAGTGTGAATTAAAGGGGTTATCCAGGGAAAAAAACTTTTTTATATATATTAACTGTCTCCAGAAAGTTAAACAGATTTGTAAATTACTTCTATTAAAAAAATCTTAATCCTTTCAGTACTTATGAGCTGCTGAAGTTGAGTTGTTCTTTTCTGTCTAAGTGCTCTCTGGTGACACCTGTCTTGTCCAGAGTAGAAGCAAATTCCCATAGCAAACCTCTTCTACTCTTTGCAGTTCCGCAGACAAGCAGAGATGTCAGCAGAGAGCACTGTTGCCAGCCAGAAAAGAACAACTTAACTTCAGTAGCTGATAATTATTGGAAGGATTAAGATTTTTTAATAGAAATAATTTACAAATCTGTTTACATTTCAGGAGCCAGTTGATATATAAAAAAAAGTGTTTTTTCTGAAATACCCCTTTAAGTTGTTTTATTGCTTTATAACTGTACTGTATTCTGCTTTTTTGTTATCTGATCTGATCTTTTTCGTTCCCAGCAACAGATTTTAACCCCCCACCTCAAGTTAAAGCATACCTTTAAGATCACAGAACAAAACATTTATATATGTTAGCTACTAAGCCATACAGACAATTCTTTTTATGTGTCTAGCTTCTGTATTTGACTCACAAATGCCTCCGTTCTGCTGCTCACTCATTCTGACATCCACTGCTCAGGAAGGGGTATGTACGAGGAAAGCACTGAACCCTCCCTCACCATGCATTCACTTCCTCCCTGAGTCTGCTGTGCTGTGCTGGGTCTCTTCATCGAATCACTGTAGGCTGCTCTGTAACCCCTTCCTCTCTGTTTTTCCGACAGGGGTCTGATAGACAGGACAGGAGTGAGCTCAGGGGAGTGTGGGTTTTTCCTGATTTGCGTGAATTTACTCTTAGAGTTCAAAGAACAAGAGAGTTTATGAAGTTTATGAATAATGTCCTATGTGTATGTTCTATAAGGGATAAAGAAGTCAGTACCAGCCAAGCTGGGGGATGGGGGGGGGGGGGGGGGGGAGAGATATGTCAGGAACATCTAAGTGGAATATCTCTGCAGATCTAATCACACAGAACAATACATTATATTCCCAGCACACTTATCACATTTGCAAGTTCTCCTACCATTCCGCAGACCTGTTTAATTTGTAGATTTCCGAGCTCCACTAAATGTGCCCTTTCTCTAGCAGAAAGCTTTTTTTCTTTCAGTGAAGTTAGTCATGTATGCACTGCTGCCAATGTTACATGAGCTTTAATAATTCATAAAAAATATACTGAATTACATAAAGAATTATTAAATAAAAGTAAAACTTCTCCCCCAACATCACAAAACTTGCATATAGTGGCCAAAATATCAACTACTGTCTTATGTTCAGCATGTTTGTAGGATGTAGCTTGGTCTTATGATGTTGGGAGAGAATGGGATACCAGTATTTAGAACAGTGATCTCCAAACTGTGGCCCATCAGATGTTTCAAAACTACAACTCCCAGTATGCCTGGACAGCCGTCGGCTGTCCAGGCATGGTGGGAGTTGTAGTTTTGCAACAGCTGAAGGGCCACAGTTTGGAAACCACTGCTTTAAAAGGTACTGGGCAAGCCACCTAGGCTACATTCACAATACGGAGAAGTTTAGTTTGGAAATTCCGAGCCAGCAGCTTCAATGAGTTTCTGCTGCACTGTGCATGCTGCTGAATCTCTGTGATGAAAAATTCCGTTACAGAAATTCAAATTCTGTCCCCCAAATTTTTTTTTTTCGGTGTAATCCGCTTGGATATGCATTGCCGTCTATAGAGATGGCACATATCTGAGCAGTGCTAGCTCTAAGTCAAGTAGGGATTGGGTAGTCAGATTAAGTAAGGAGGTATGCCAGGCTGTGGAGTTTAAGCAACTCAGCTCCGCCTCCTTGACACTCTGCTGATTAAAATTAAGAGTTTAGTACCTCTTTCATCCTAGATGAGCTCTTTGTTACATTCATAGAGGGCACTACTGTCTTCCCTAATAAAATACTATTCACAATACTATCTGTGGTGTCGGGGTGTGAGGTGCAGGGTAGATGTTATAACCCAAGGGGCAGATGTTATTAACCCATTCTTGTCGTGACACCAGGGCGTGGTTTAGCCTTGACCACCCGAAGGTAATTCCACTGGTCCTGGGCTAGTTATGGGGGCAATGAAGACACCGATGCCAAGTTACGGACAAACGGTAGCTTTACTGAGGGCAAATAAGTGATACAGTCTATGCAGTACAGCCAATATCCCAAGGAGGTGACCCGGGGGGGACACAGGGGGACATCGCAGGCTTGCTAGGACTTGCAGTAGTTAGACAGACTTTGGTGCAGGCCACGGTGACTAAACAGTAGACTTGACTTGACTGACTTGATGACTGACAATTAGATGACTTTGGCTTACTTGCAATTGACAGGTGGCTGCCTTTAGGCTTGAGGCTTCCAATGCTCCGGACACACACACTGAGACGACTTGACTGCACTGGACCTCAGGAACTAAGAGAGAGATTGCAGCCCCTCCCTTGGTTATATAGGGGTAGGGATGTCGCGAACATAAAAACTTCCGCAAAAGTTTGCGAACCGGGCGAACCGCCATTGATTTCAATGGGCAGGCGGATTTTAAAACCAACAGGGACTCTTTCTGGCCACAATAGTGATGGAAAAGTTGTTTCAAGGGGACTAATACCTGGACTGTGGCGTGCCAGAGGGGGATCCATGGCAAAACTCCCATGGAAAATTACATAGTTGATGCAGAGTCTGGTTTTAATCCATAAAGGGCATAAATCACCTAAAATTCCTAAATTGTTTGGAATAACGTGCTTTAGCCCCGTTTAGGCAGCACATAGTTAGAGCCCCCCTTTAGGCATCACATAGTTAGATCCCCCCCTTTAGGCAGCACATAGATTCCCCCATATTAGGCAGCACATAGTTAGAGCCCCCCCTTTAGGCAGCACATAGTTAGAGCTTCCCTTTAGGCAGCACATAGATTCCCCCATGTTAGGCAGCACATAGTTAGAGCCTCCCTTTAGGCAGCACATAGTTAGATCCCCCCTTTAGGCATCACATAGTTAGATCCCCCCTTTAGGCAGCACATATATTCCCCCATGTTAGGCAGCACATAGATTCCCCCATATTAGACAGCACATAGTTAGCGCCCCCAGCTTTAGGCAGCACATAGTTAGAGCCCCCCTTTAGGCATCACATAGTTAGATTCCCCCATATTAGGCAGCACATAGTTAGAGCCCCCCCCTCCCCTTTAGGCAGCACATAGTTAGAGCCTCCCTTTAGGCAGCACATAGTTAGATCCCCCCTTTAGGCAGCACATAGAGCCCCCCTTTAGGCAGCACATAGATTCCCCCATATTAGGCAGCACATAATGCAGGACGGTGGACCACCAAAAGAAATTATTTTCTAAATAGAATTTTTAATGAAATAAAGAAGCAGAGTTTTACCCTTCTCTGTATTTTTTATTTTTTTTATTTTTAAATGTAGCTTAAAAAATCACACGCAACAAGCGTTCCATGGTGTAATGGTTAGTACAATGGCTAGCCAAGAGACTCCCAAGTGTGAAGTGAAGTGACTGATTTTTACAGCCAAAAAAGGTTTTTTTTTTTTTTCAAATTTACACTAAGGTCACCCCAAAGATGATTTGCACTAGTTACTGGAAAGAAAAAAAGTTTGCCAGCGGAGTACCCCTTTTAAACAGTGGTTACCCAACCAGGGTGCCTTCAGCTGTTGCAAAACACACGGACTGATGTTTGAGCCCTTTTAATACTGTTATTGCTGGACTGAAAAAAAAGTTTGCCATCGGAGTACCCCTTAACCAGAGGTTACCCACCAGGGTGCCCCCAGCTGTTGAAAAACACACGGACTGATGTTTGAGCCCTTTTGATACTGTAGTTGCTGGACTGAAAAAAAGTTTGCCAGCGGAGTACCCCTTTTAACCCCTTAAGGACTCAGCCCATTTTGGCCTTAAGGACTCAGACAATTTAATTTTTACGTTTTCATTTTTTCCTCCTCGCCTTCTAAAAATCATAACTCTTTTATATTTTCATCCAAAGACTAGTATGAGGGCTTGTTTTTTGCGCGACCAGTTGTCCTTTGTAATGACATCACTCATTATATCATAAAATGTATGGCGCAACCAAAAAACACTATTTTTGTGGGGAAATTAAAACGAAAAACGCAATTTTGCTAATTTTGGAAGGTTTTGTTTTCACGCCGTACAATTTATGGTAAAAATGACATGTGTTCTTTATTCTGAGGGTCAATACGATTAAAATGATACCCATTATTATATACTTTTATATTATTGTTGTGCTTCAAAAAAATCACAAACTTTTTAACCAAATTAGTACGTTTATAATCCCTTTATTTTGATGACCTCTAACTTTTTTATTTTTCCGTATAAGTGGCGGTATGGGGGCTCATTTTTTGCGCCATGATCTGTACTTTTTTTTTATACCACATTTGCATATAAAAAACTTTTAATACATTTTTTATAATTTTTTTTTAATAAAATGTATTAAAAAAGTAGGAATTTGGGACTTTTTTTTTTTTTTTTCGTTCACGCCGTTCACCGTACGGGATCATTAACATTTTATTTTAATAGTTCGGACATTTACGCACGCGGCGATACCAAATATGTCTATAAAAAAAAGTTTTTTACGCTTTTTGGGGGTAAAATAGGAAAAAACGGACGTTTTACTTTTTTATTGGGGGAGAGGATTTTTCACTTTTTTTTTACTTTTACTTTTACATTTTTTTACATTTTTTTTTACACTTGAATAGTCCCCATAGGGGACTATTCATAGCAATACCATGATTGCTAATACTGATCTGTTCTATGTATAGGACACAGAACAGATCAGTATTATCGGTCATCTCCTGCTCTGGTCTGCTCGATCACAGACCAGAGCAGGAGACGCCGGGAGCTGCACGGAGGAAGGAGAGGGGACCTCCGTGCGGCGTTATGAATGATCGGATCTGCCGCGAACTGCCGCAGATGCCGGGATCTGTATTGATCCCGGCACCTGAGGGGTTAATGGCGGACATTGCCGGCGGGTCCCTGGCTGCGATCAGCAGCCGGGATCAGCCGCTCATGACACGGGCATCGCTCCGATGCCCACGGTTATGCTTAGGACGTAAATGTACGTCGTGGTGCGTTAAGTACCACCTCACCAGGACGTACATTTACGTCCTGCGTCCTTAAGGGGTTAAACAGTGGTTAGCCAACCAGGGTGCCTCCAGTTGTTGCAAAACACACGGACTGATGTTTGAGCGCTTTTAATACTGTAGTTGCTGGACTGAAAAAAAGTTTGCCAGCGGAGTACCCCTTTTAAACAGTGGTTACCAAACCAGGGTGCCTCCAGCTGTTGCAAAACACACGGACTGATCTTTGAGCCCTTCTAATACTGTAGCTGCTTGAAAGAAATCAAGTTTTCAACCGGAGTACCCCTTTTAACCTGTGGTTCCCTCCCAACCAGGGTGCCTCCAGCTGTTGCAAGACACACGGACTGATATTTGAGCCCTAAAAAGGGCTTTTTTGGGTGCTGTCCTTAAAGCAGATGTTATATTAGTGGTTTAGGAGTGTAGTGGACCCTGAATGAACCACCTCGCTATCGCTTTCCCTATTACAGCAAGAGCAGCTTCACTTTCCCTCCTCTCTCTAAGCCTACAGCATGCCAAATGAAAGTAAAATGGCATCCGTGCAGGAGGTAGGAGGGTCTGGAAAGGAGGGTCTGCTAGTGATTGGCTGTAATGTGTCTGCTGACTGTGACACACTGGGTCAAAGTTTACCGCAATGTTGATGAATAGGGGGCGGATCGAACTTCCCATATGTTCGCCAGGCGAGCAAACAAAGTTCGCCGGGAACCGTTCGCCGGCGAACAATTCGCGACATCTCTATATAGAGGGGCTGTGCAAGGAGCCCATAGGTCACTTGGGGGGGTCACATGGTCACTAGTGCCTCCTGGGTAACAATCACATGGTATAACAATTAAAGAAACAATACAGTAGGAGCAAATCCCCATAGCAAACCTCTCCTGCTCTGGACAGGTTCTGACAAAGACAGAGGTGTCAGCAGAGAGCCTTGTGGTCAGACAGAAAAGAACTATGTAACTTTCTCTGGACCATACAGCAGCTGATAAGTACTGGAAGGATTAGGATTTTTAAATAGAAGTAATTTACAAATCTGTTTAATTTTCTGCCAACAGTTGATTGGGAAAAAATATATATTTTCCACCTGAGTACCCCTTCAACCCCTTAAGGACTCATGAAGTACCGGTACGTCATGAGTCCGCTCCCGATCTATAACGCGGGGCCACGGCCGGGACCTGTGGCTAATAGCGCACGGCATTGATAGCGCTGCCGCGTGCTATTAACCCTATAGACATGGTGTTCAAAGTTGAAGGCCACGTCTAAAGTGAAAGTGAAAGCATGCTGGTTAGCTCAGGGAGCTGTTCGGGATAGCCGCGGTGAAATCGCGGCATCCCGAACAGCTTAGTGGACAGCCGGAGGGTCCCTACCTGCCTCCTCGCTGTCCGATCGCTGAATGACTGCTCAGTGCCTGAGATCCAGGCATTAGCAGTCAAGCTGCAGAATCATCGATCACTGGTTTCCTATGAGAAACCAGTGATCAATGTGAAAGATCAGAGTGTGCAGTGTTATAGGTCCCTATGGGAGCTATAACACTGCAAAAAAAAAGTGAGAAAAAAAGTGAGAAAAAAAGTGAATAAAGATCATTTAACCCCTCCCCTATTAAAAGTTTGAATCACCCCCCTTTTCCCATAAAAAATGCAAAAATGGTACCGCTAAAAACTTAAGATCACGGCGTAAAAAATGAGCCCTCATACCGCCCCATACACAGAAAAATAAAAAGTTATAGGGGTCAAAAGATGACAATTTTAAAAGTATAAATTTTCCTGCATGTAGTTATGATTTTTTCCAGAAGTACGACAAAATGAAACCTATATAAGTAGGGTATCATTTTAATCGTATGGACCTACAAAATAAAGAAAAGGTGTCATTTTTACCGAAAAATTTGCTGTGTAGAAACGGAAGCCCCCAAAATTAACAAAATGGCGTTTTTTTTTTTTTTTCAATTTTGTCTCACAATGATTTTTTTTTCCGTTTCGCCATAGATTTTTGGGTAAAATGACTGATTTCATTACAAAGTAGAATTGGTAGCGCAAAAAATAAGCCCTCATATGGATTTTTAGGTGCAAAATTGAAAGAGTTATGATTTTTTAAAGGTAAGGAGGAAAAAACGAAAATGCAAAAACGAAAAAACGCTGAGTCCTTAAGGGGTTAAGGACATGCACAGTAAATGTACGGTGCTGCAGCGAGTAACTGCGCGCACAGCTCTGTACATTTATGGAGCGGCTATGTAGCGAGCACAGGAGCAGCACCCACTAGAGCAGATAAGCTCCAGCTGCTACCAGCAGCAGGGCCTCACCGATAATGGCAGACATCAGCAATCCTGCTGATGTCTGCCATTAACCCTATAGATGCCGTGATAAATGCATCAAAGCCGGAGGTTCTGGTGGTCTTATTCTCTTACCTCCCTCCCTGGAAAGTCAGGCTATACAAGAATATCGCTGATAGTACTGATCAGTACTATGATATTACATAGTACTGAACAGTACATAGTAATCTTATGATTGCTAATAAAATTCCCTTATGGGGGCTTAAAAAGTGTAAAAATTTCTTTTTTTATAAATACATTGTTAAAAATATATAACCCATTCCCCAATAAAAATAAAAATGATTTTATTTTCCCATAAAAAAAATAAAATAAAAAAGCGCTAGATATGTGGCATTGCCACGTGTGTGTAAATCTTCAATCTATAAAATATCATGTTCATAATCCTGTATTAAACGTATGGCGTAAACATAAAAACAATTCCATACACCAGAAATACTGATTTTTGGTCATATAGCACGTCAGAAAAAAAATTATAAAAAAAAACACTGAAAAAGATCCATCAAAACAAAAATGGTACAAAAAAAAAATGATAATGTTGCAAGAAATAGCCCTCACACATCCCTGTATGGGAGAAAATTACTAAATTATAGGGGGTCAGAATAGGGCAATCTTAAACAAAGTTATTTTGTTGAAAAAGTTTGAGGTTTTTAGTTTTTTTTTTTTTTTTTAAGCAGTACAATAATAGTAGAAACATAGAATGTGTTGGCAGATAAGAACCATTTGGCCCATCTAGTCTGCCCAATAATCTGAATCCTATCAATAGTCCCTGGCCCTATCTTATATGAAGGATAGCCTTATACCTATCCCTATCTTATATGAAGGATATTAGGCCTTATGCCTATCACATGCATGTTTAAACTCCTTCACTGTATTTGCAGCGACCACTTCTGAAGGAAGGCTATTCCATGCATCCACTACTCTCTCAGGAAAGTAATACTTTCTCGTTTTTTTTACCCTTAAGAGCACTGCGCAAAAAAGATAACACTAAAACTTTAAAAATTGAGGTCTTTTATTTAATATATAAATTTTCCCACACAATAGTATTTGGGTTTCATTGCACATTTTATGGTTAAATAAAAAGGTGTCATTGCAAAGTACAAAAGTTCACGCAAAAAACAAGGCCTTATATGAGTGTGAAGATGGAAAAAATATGTATGCCTCTTAGAATGCAAGGAGTAAAAAACGGAAAAAAAATGAAATTGTCTGGAGATAATTAAAAAAGCACTATAAGCTATAAATAAATAAAAAAAAAATTAGATGGTAAGACTCTGAGCTAAGTTTCATTGCCAATATGCACCATCACTCATTCACATTGGGGACAGGGTTCAGGTTCATGCCTCATTGGCGCTTAGAAGTGGTTACCACCCTCTTTAAATTCCATACAGTGCAACGATGTCTATAGTCAAGGGATCAGTCACCAATGTATGAACAAAAATATAACAGGGGGCTGAGCGCTCTCCTCACTAAACACTAGGGATCGACCGAAATAATTTTTTTAGGGCCGATACCGATAACTTATACCGATATTCCGGTATAAGTTATCGGCTATTTATCCCCCCGCGACACCGCTGCAGATCATTGATTTAAAGCGGGCGCTTTAAATCAATGCACTGCAGTGGCTTTCGCGGTGCCATAGTCAGGGTGGTCCGGGCCATCCATCCTTCCTGTAGTGTCCGGCGGCATTCCGGGTGGAGGGTGAACCAGTCCAGGCTGTCCTTCTTCTCCGGGGGTCATCTTCTCCACTCCGGGCAGGCTCCGGCCTAGTAACGCAGCATAGACGCCGCTGCGCAGCGACGCACCTGACGTCACGGCTTAGTGGCGTCTATGCAGCGTACTAGGCCGGAGCCTGCCCGGAGTGGAGAAGATGAACCCCGGAGAAGGATAGCCCGGATCAGTTCACCCTCCATCCGGAATGCCGCCGGACACTACAGGAAGGATGGATGGCCCGGACCACCCCCATTACGGGTAAGTTTAATTTTTTTTATTGACTCGGAGTGTGGGGGAGGGGCCCGACCAGTATAGCGGTACGGGCAAAAATCCATACCGGTATACCGCCCAGCACTACGGTGGGGGGTGCGACGCGGTGTGGTGGGTCGGGGGGGCGGTTGCGGTGTGATGCTGCGAGTCGGGGGGGGTTGCGGTGCGGTGGGGGCGATGCGGGGGGCAGGGCATTATCGGCTTATCGGCAAGGTAATTGCCGTTAACAATAATGCCCAAAATCTGATTATCGGCCGATAATATCGGCCATACCGATAATCTGGCGATCCCCACTAAACACTGATCAGTTTTAGCCACCTGGTTGACAGTCTTGGCCCTTACTAGCATATTGGGAGCCACAGTTAAAAGCACTGATAGTGAGTGAAAATTGGGAGTGAGAATTGGGGAAAGACTAATAGTGTAGGAATTACTGGAGTGACAGCTAGATATGGATGATGGCAGCTAAAGGATTTGGAAGAAGACACAGGTCGTCTTTAAATCTATGTTTGAAGCTAATGTAATTGTAGGCAGCCATCATGTTGACTGTATCCCGCCTCTTCGGGATGCTCATGTCTAATTCATAATCACTTAGGTATCTGCATTTCCGTGTAATCTTGACAAATATTACGATCTGCAAACATGACATGTCCAATTATCCCGGAGATAAAAGCTCCTTTTGAAGATAAAATGCGGCAGGAGGGTGTTTTTGTTTGCCTTCAGTCTCCTGGCAATGCAGAGCTCGAAAAATGTCTCCAACAAACGCTGACTCTCAATTAATTGAAGTAAAATAAATACATAGTCCCTCTTCCAAACACATAAAGGAATGTTTTATTTTTCCTTTTGGTTAATACCCCCGCTGTTTATCAACATCGAACCCCCAAAACTTAAAAGACAGGACCTTAATGTATCGGAGGTCTTTCTAGTGGATAGGTAGCTTCAGCTGTTGGAGCGCGGGATGGAAAGCGGTGAGCCAAAATTTTACATATTTAGGATGCTTTTCCCAGGAGCAAAGGGTTAAACCAAATAGCGCTAATAGCTGTGTCAACATATTTAAGTTTCCTTGCACTGGGCTGGAATCCTGTTCTTTCAGTGGCGGCTTTTCCTTTGATACGGCTGTTTTTACTGGAAGCTGTTGGTCAGCTCTGCTCACTCTCATCTCCCACCCTTCAACATGATATTGCTTTTGGACTAAATAAATCCTGCTCCTTCATAGTTATTGCTCATAACCCTTAGATCAAATCCATTCACACGCAGAGTTATTGCTGTTTACACACTGAACAGCTCAGTATATCCCAGGCATTAAGAAAAAAACACAGTTCATATTACCAGAAATTAGATTATATTTTACAAAAACAAGGTCATTCAAAGAGGTATACGAAAGTGCTGTCCACCCGAGCCAGATCAAGCCTGACTGAAGGCCAGGATAAGGTTACAGCAATAGGCTCCTGTCCTCTGATCATGACCCTAAACATTAGTGATAGATACAGAAGGATGTGTTTTATGCAGGGGGGATGTCTGATTAAAGGAGTACTCCGGTGCACACTTTTTTCATGTTATCCCGTCCGGGCTGCAAAATAAAAGAAAACACACTTTATCTTACCTGCCAACGAGCCCCCGGAGCTCCGGTACAGGTGTTCGGTTCCCGGGCTTTATTCTTCTTACTTCCGGTTAGCCCGGCACGTCACACGGCGCTTCAGCCTATCATTGGCCGAGGCGGGACATCGCTGCGGCCAGTGATAGGCTCAAGCTCCGTGTGACGTGCCGGGCTAACCGGAAGTAAGAAGAATAAAGCCCGGGAACCGAACACCTGGAGCTCCGGGGGCTCGTTGGCAGGTAAGATAAAGTGTGTTTTCTTTTATTTTGCAACCCGGACGGGATAACACGAAAAAAGTGTGCACCGGAGTACTCCTTTAAGGCTAAGTTTCCACTTGGTTTTTTTTCTGGCAGTTTTTGGAATACTGCCACTGCAGTTTTTGAGCCAAAGTCAGAAGTGGATCCATAAGGAAGGAGAAGTGTAAGTCCTTCCTTTATATGTCCTATTCCTTTTGAATCCACTTCTGGCTTTGGCTCAAAAACTGCAGTGGCTGTTTTCCAGAGAAAAAAAACAAGTGGAAACTTAGCCTCAGAAAAGTCTCATTAAGGGCATTTAAAAAAGTTAATATAGGGCAGTCCCTCATTTGGAATATCTATCAACTTGTCAGAGCTGTGAAAAGCTACAATTATGTAACCTACATAAAAAACTACTAAAAAGACTGTATGTTAAAATGGCATAATAGCTTTATTAATTTACAGAGCATACATAAAAGTATATAAAACCAGGGTATAGATAGAAAAGGATGGGTACTGGGGAAAGGATCCCATGAAGCACAGTACAGTGGTCCTTCAAGTTACAATATTAATTGGTTCCAGGACGACCATTATATGTTGAAACCATTGTATGTTGAGACCAGAACTGTCATCAAAAATAGGAAAAAAGTGAGGATTAAAGAAAATAAGTAGATAACTAATACAGATAAAGATAGTCCTTTCATAAAAGTAAGAAAATGCTGCTGGAAACTGTAAATCACTGTCTATGTAGAGGACAGGAGCTTCCTCAGAGTCCCGTACAGTACACACAATGTCCTAAAAAAGTTAAATGGAGCCACCCTCACCTGGTGTCCAAAGGAGCAGCTAACCGTGGTACAAGTAAAGAATAGTATAGGACATGTAGTACTTCCTTGTACTGTAGGGAGGCGCTACCAGACACCAGTCAGTGCATGCCCTTGAGTAATACAGGTGTTGTGCCAGTGAAATGCACATTCTGATTGGTCGGTTATTCCGGCCATTGACACGTTTCGCAGATATGGACTGTCTGTAACATTGTATGTTAAGTTTGGTTTCAAGTTACAATGGTCCAGAAAAAAAATTGTATGTGGAAAATAATATGGGAAATGATAGGTGGATGGATGTACAAAAATGGTAGTAGTACATAGAGGTAAACATACTGTTAAATATCAAACAATATCTGTCCAAATATCAAACAAGGTTAAAGAGTACATGTCATCAAATCAAATTTTCGAAAATAACTCAGATTATATTCCCGCAATACTCCTAACACCTCTTCTGCCCTTAAAAAAAAATCCAAGCTTCAAGAAGCTCTGTATCATACCTGGGAGTTCCCCAACAGACGCAACGTCACTGAAACCTGCAAGAGCTGTGCCTCGCCATGCCCCACACACACTTCCTGAGTTTGGTCTCCTGCCAGGCTGGAAGGAGACTAAACTAACTGTTTGAGCAACCTAAAGTTTTTATGTCTTATAATTACATAAAATGACTTTGGCAGTGATCAGGAATTTATCGGCGCTGTACAGGACTTCAGACACTGGAGCCAACAGTTAATGTTTAAAACTTTACTATAGAACCATGCGACGCGTTTCACTGCGCATGCAAAGCTTCTTCATGCCTTCATTTTTTTTAAATCAACTGGTGGCAGAAATTTAAACCGATTTGTAAATGACTTCTATTAAAAAAATGTTTACCCTTTCAGTACTTTTTAGCAGCTGTATGCTACAGAGGAAATGTGTTTCCTTTTTAATTTCTTTTTTGTCTTGTCCACAGTGCTTTCTGCAGATACCTGATGTCCGTATCAGGAACTGTCCAGAGCAGGAGAAAATAGCAAACCTGTGGTGCTCTGGACAGTTCCTGACACCAACAGAGGTGTCAGCAGAGAGCACTGTGGACAATTCAAAAAAGAAATTCAAAAAGAAAAGAATTTCCTCTGTAGCATACAGCTGCTAAAAAGTACTGGAAGGGTAAATATTTTTTTAATAGAAGTAATTTACAAATCTGTTTCACTTTCTGGCACCAGTTCATTTAATAAAAAAAAAAAAAAAGGTTTCCACAGGAGTACCCCTTTAAGATGCACATCTCTGCAGCTGGATGCATAAGGGTCAAACTTTATTCACTGGTGGGACGACTATATAAACTGTTCTATGTTACTAAATGAGTGGTCTAATTCAAGTGACACAATTGTAGGGACGTGTTCCAGGAACACCAGGTTGTTTTTCTAATGCTTAATCTTCCTAATTCTTCAGGACAAGTTACTGTCTGGAAAAACATATTCCACAGCCAAGTGGACCTGACGTGTTTCTGCAGAGCTTATGCTTGCTTAGAATTTCTACTTGTTACCATATATGTCAACTGGTATGAAATATTTCTAAAAATCAGCAATGGCCTCCCTGCACCACCATAAGCACCCTTTATCTGCTGGCTGGAATTAAAAGTTGTCCGCCAGATGCCTAGTTCATTTCATGACATCAATTGTATTAGTCACTTAATGGAATATCAACCTTCTAACCCCATGTCATATCTAGCTCACCCCCCATTCTCTTATGATTCATGTCATAATACACTGTTACAGAGATCAGAGCTCCATTTATCTCAAACTGTTTTATTACTGAGTTCAGTGAAGAAGCATTTTACAGTAAGTTCCAATTCTTCCTTCTGGAAATTGCTGCAGGCAATCGGAAGTTTATCATTTAACTAGGTATATGCATGGCCAATACAGGGGTCCCTCAACATACGATGGTAATCCGTTCCAAACGTACCATCGTTTGTTGAAACCATCGTATGTTGAGGGATCCGTGCAATGTAAAGTATAGGACAGTGGTCTACAACCTGCGGACCTCCAGATGTTGCAAAACTACAACACCCAGCATGCCCGGACAGTGTTGGCTGTCCGGGCATGCTGGGAGTTGTAGTTTTGCAACATCTGGAGGTCCGCAGGTTGAAGACCACTGGCAGATGAAGTTGTACTCACTTGTCCCCGCCGATTAAGGCGACTAAGGTCACTGAAACGCGTCACTCCTTGATCCCTGTTGCTGTTTTATTCCACAATAAATCATCTTGCATCGTGCTCACAGTGCTGGACATTTTCTTTCACCTGTCCCCACCGCTCCGGACCGTCACCGCTCGTCACCGCTGCCCTGGATGTCACCCTCCACAACTGTCACTGGGAGTGAGTAGTTTTGCAACATCTGGAGGTCCGCAGGTTGAAGACCACTGGTAGAGGAAGTTGTACTCACCTGTCCCCACCGCTCCGGACCGTCACCGCTGCCCGGGATGTCGCCCTCCATCGCTGTCACCGCAGCCCGCGGGGTGTCCCCGACGCTCCGGCAAGGCCTCTGCTTCCCCGGCATCTTCTCTCTCCGTCGCCACCATCACGTTGTTCTCTTAGTAATTTTTTCTGACATACTGGGGGAGATTTATCGATCAGCCTGAAACCCAAATTGTCTAGTTTTTCCCACAGCAGCAAATCACAGCTCGGGTTTTATATCTTAACAAGCTCTTGTAAAGTGAAAGATGAGCTGTGATTGGTTGTTGTGGAAAAAAACTGTCAATTAGGGTTTTGGGCTGATTGATAAATCAGGGCCATTGTGTTTTTTTTATTTTTATTTACTTTACATTTACTTTACAGGCTTCGTAGTGGGAGTCAATCGCTAATCTGGGGCTTAGCGTTAGCCACAAAAACAGCTAGCGCTAATCCCCATAGTTTGATCCTCTATAGTCTATCCTCTGTAGTGTTTAAAGGGGTACTCCAGCGCTAAGACATCTTATCCCCTATCCAAAGGATAGGGGATAAGATGCCTGATCACAGGGGTCCTGCCACTGGGGACCCCCGTGATCTTGCACGCAGCACCCCGTTGGAATCAATCCCGTAGCACGTTCGCTCCGGGTCTGATTACTGGCGATCACGGGGGCCGGAGCATTTTGACGTCACGACCCCGCCCCCGTGTGACATCACACTCTGCCCCCTGAATGCAAGCCTATGGGAGGGTGCTGCTTGCAAGATCACGGGGGTCCCCAGCGGCGGGTCCCCTTTGGATAGGGGATAAGATGTCTTAGTGCCGGAGTACCCCTTTAAGGGTATATCATAGTAATAAGGGAGACTGGACTGGTTTTATGCTGCCCGTGGTTCAGGTAGCATGAAACTAAGGACGAGTTCCATTTAGGGTGCATTAACACATACAGTAACCTTCACATATTTGATGTGCAGGATTTGAAGCTGTAGATTTTATACTGCAAAGTTCAATGTATACTAAACGATTGAATGCAGCATCAAATCCCGCACATCAAATATGTGCAGGATACAGTAAATGTGAAAAGACCTGTTAAGCTAAAATACTGGAAGCAAACTATGGGCAAGAGTGGCACTGTTTCTGGAAGATAGCTGCCATGGTTTTCTAATCTTATACTGAAACTTTTATTCACTAAACCTCCTTAGTCTATCAGTAACATTTCTTAAACAGATAAATGCCAATGCGTTTTTCATTATCTGTACCTCTGCAGGATGGAAATTCCTCAGCAACTCTTCTGCAATTCCAAGTATTTTGAGTTTGAGTGACCCACTGCTTTGGCACTAGTAGTCTATATAAAAACAGACATTTCTACCTTAAATTAGATTTATTAAACAGAACATGCTGTTCCTTCACAACAGCTGAAAAAGGCTCTAAACATAATGAACGTGCCTGATTGTAAGGCCATGACCCCGTGGTCAGCGTGGCACTGCCTCACCCCAGGATTGGATATTTTTGTCACATGAATCTGATCTGCAAGTTATTACTATGAACCGGCTACTTTGTGGGGTAGAATATTTAGATATGAGATTTTGATACCAGTTTTATTTTGATGGAGCAATTATTAACCCCTTAAATGTACGGCGCTGAATAGCAACTCTTAGCACACAGTGCCGTACATTTACTGCGTGGCTGTGATACGAGCGCAGGAGCTGCAGAAGCTTCATTCCCGGCGGGTCCCGGCGGCTGACAGCAGACGCGGACCCGCCGGTAATGGCGGACATCAGTGATCGCGCTGATGTCTGCCATCAACCCCTCAGGTGCAGTGCAGCACTTATAATGGCTTATCTGATCGCCCGCGGCACTTCCGAGAGGATCAGATCAGCCAAGATGGCGGACGGAGGTCCCCTCACCTGCCTCCAGCAGACCAGATCAGAAGATCACCGAAAATACTGATCAGTGCTATGCCCTCTGCATAGCACTGAACAGTATTAGCAATCTAATGATTGCTATAAATTGTCCCCTATGGGGACTTAAAAAGTGTAAACTAAAAGTAAAAAAAAGTCTTCCAAAAAGTTAAAAAAAAATTGAAACATCCCCTCCCCCAATAAAGTTTAAAATCACCTTTTTCCCCCATATTAATACATAAAAGCATAAATAATAAACATATTTGGTATCGTTGTGTGCGTAAATGTCCGAACTATAAAAATATAATGTTAATAAACCTCTACGGTGAACGGCGTAAACGTAAAAAATAAAAAAATCGAAAATTTCAGCTTTTTTGTCACATCAAACTGTTAAAAATTTTATAAAAAGCAATCAAAAAGTCACATATACACTAATTTGGTACCAAAACAAACTACAGATCATGGCGCAAAAAATGAGCCCTCACACATCACTGAATATGGAAAAATAAGATAATTAGAGGTGGTCAAAATAAGGCAATTTTAAACATACTAATTTTGTAAAAAAAAAAGTTAGATTTTTTTTAAAAGCAGTACAATAATAGAAATGTATGTAACCATGGGTATCATTTTAATCATATTTACCCAGAGAATAAAGAAAACATGTATTTTTTACCATAAAGTGTACAGCGCAAAAACAAAAAAACCCAAATTTGCTAAATTAGGATTTTCATATAAATCTCCTTACACAAAAAATTATTTTGGGGGTTTACCGTACATTTTAGGGTAAAATGAGTGATGTCATTACAAAGTACAACTGGTCACACAAAAAACAAGTCCTCATATGGGTCTGGGAATGGAAATATAAAAGAGTTATGAATTTTAGAAGGTGAGGAGGAAAAAACTGAAACGCAAAAATAAAATTGTCTGCGTCCTTAAAGGAAAACTGTCAGATATTTTCTCTCGCACTATCCACAGTACTGGTGGATAGTGCAGGAGATGCTGATTAAAACGAGCCATACCTTGCCTGGATCCACCCGGTCGTTCGCCCGCAATTGTACTTTTATTCTATGTGTCAGTGCCAGTTAGCTGCAGAAGCCCCGCCCGTGCCAGTTACAGCAAGATATACACATAGAATAAAAGTACAATTGCAGGCAAACGGCCGGGCGGATCCGGGCAAGGAAGGGCTCTTTTAATCAGCGTCTCCCGCACGATCCAACAGTACTGTGGATAGTGCGGGAGAAAATATCTGACAGTTTTCCTTTAAGGTGAGTCCTTAAGGGGTTAAGTAACTATTTTGGTAGAACACATTGATATTTGTACATATGGCTGGTCTTGGGGATAAAGGAGGTGCCTCAGGTTTGTGACCACTGTGAATCTTGTAGCAATATTTTTTTTGTCATTTTATTGCAATGTTTTTATATTGGAGGAGGAGTTGTTCTTTAATCTTGTATTTTAGGGCTATATGGGAGCATATAATGGTGGCATAGAACAGTATATTATTTTGTAGTGTAAAGAGGTACTGATCAGAATTGTTATTTAGGTATCTTGCTATGGAAGGGTTATGTGGTGTAGGACATTAGTTCCACAGTCAGGGACAAGGACACAGAAGAAAAGTTTAAACAAGGCTTCTCCTATATTTATTTTCAACAAACAATATACAGCCTTTACACTCAGGCACAAAATACAAAATAAATTCCTGCTGTTAACTATATAATAATCTTTACTGTCTATATAGGTGGCTTACTACCAGCCACCCAAAAAAAAAAAAAAAAAAAAAACAGTCATCAAATGTGTTACTCACACACAAAATGTCCTTTTTTGAGGCTGCAAACTTTGGAACTGGTGTCCAGTAGTTTACTGCACTAGTCCCTTGTGGCTAGTTGAGTAGTGTTCGTGTTCTTGGTTTAGCATGTGTCCAGTGGTTTTTATGTCCCAGTACCTAGTGTTTAGTGATTTTGTGAGCCTAGTTCCAGTTTTCTAGTGGTTTAGTGTCACAGTCCCTTGAGTCCTTTGCTTTTATGCCCCAGTTCCTAGCCTTTGAGCTAAATTCACAAATGTCCATTAGTTTAGCATCCAATTAGATGTCTACGGCTTTGGCACATAAGCTTTAGATGACCAGCCAGTGGCACCAAAGAGTTACATGATCAGCCAGAAGTATGCATTGCTTAACTAAGGCTGGGTTTACTATAACTTTTCTGTCGTTCTAAATGGACATTGGAGCAGAACAATGAAAAAACATTGCCTTCTGATTCGTTTTAATGGGGTCCGTCATGTTTCCATCATGTATCTGGCAATTTATCAGACAAATTATTACAGCATGTTGTGCTATTTTTTGTGATATCTTATTTTATTTTGTGCTGTATTTTTTATGGAACCTGGGATAGGGTAACTCAACGTAGCCTCCAATGCAGGTGTGAGCACAGTTAAAAACAGGGATTTTTAAAGATATGGTTGTATTGTATAACAGAATGGGCTACTGAGTAGTGTTGCTCGCGAATACTCGCAATGCAAATTTTTTTCGTGAATTCGTGAATGGTCGCGAATATAGCACTATATATTCGTAATTACGAATATACGTTCTTTATTAATTTTTTTTTTTCACAGTACACATCACAGTGATCACCCCTCTCTGCTTGCAGCTTGTGTGGTGTAAAGAAGGCTCTAATACTACTGTGTGAGACTGGCGTGCGAATTTTCGCAAATGCGAATTTCCACTTATGCAAATTTTTGTACATGCTAATTTTCGCATATGTTAATTTGCGATGTGGAGCCTGTTCTGTTATGGAAAGGACCCAGAAATTTGTCAACTCTAACGGGACGAAGGAATATAAGATCGTTCATACCATCAATTGTGGTGTCTCTGGTGTGGTCTATCACGCGTGCTGCCCATGTAATAAAATCTATGTGGGTATGACCACGCGGGAAATGAGAGCGCGCGTGATGGAGCACATCAGGGACATCAAAAATTCCGCACGTGATGATTGGATAGACGAGAGTGGATTACGTGGGAAACCTCTAGCCAGACATTTTAAGATCATGCACCAATCCAATTGGAGATTATTGAAGGTTAAGGGTATTGATAGGATTTATATGGGTAATAGAAGAGGTGATGCCACAAGGGCCCTTCTACGTAAGGAAACAAAATGGATTGTGACGTTGGATACCATGACCCCTAAAGGGTTAAAGGAATATTTGAGTTTCTCTCCCTTCTTGTAATTTGGGACTTGCTTTTAATGATTGTTTCTTTTATTGAGGTACTATTATGCTCTTTGTGATGAAGTGACGTATATGGGGACACCTAAAGAGGAGTGAGACAATTGGCATCTTTGCAAGAACCATCTTGTACCCATGTGGAGGAACAATTTTGGAAGGATGTGGACCTACACGATAATCCGGCAGCAAGGAATTTGGATACTCAAAACTTGGGACTTATATATAATAATAATAATAAAACAGGAATTTTTCCCTGAGGACCATTTGGGTCCTAGATAGTAAATTATGTAGTAATGTCCGGTTTTGGGAATTCTTACAATGTGAGCATGGGCATACATAGGTTATATTGGGGTTGTGAGTGAGGATGCACATGTGGGTGGTGGGTCACTGTGGTTTTGCACGATAGCACAGAATGGGTTGTATGTGTGTATGTGTGTGGGGTTAGGTGGGGTAAAAAAAAAAGGGGGGGAGGAGGGGGGGATGATATGTGTGTGTGTGTGTGTGTGTGTGTGGTGTGTGGGGTGCCAGCGTGGTTTTTGGGTGGGGAGGTAACAAGGAGAGGGGGGGGAGGGTTTCAATTATATACATAATTTCATTTAGACTCACAGTTGTCACAAATGTTATTATTATTTTCACACAATTATTATAAGCACATTCAATATGGGGCGGTATTATCACTAGGTTGGCTAACTGAGCCTTGGCTCTCTTCTGGGGTTATCATTAGCATGATTAATTATCTTATACCACTGGGTATGATGGTGCAGGGTATGTGTATGTGTGTACGTGTGTATGCATGTGTATACATATGTACGCATGTGTATACATAGATATATATATATATATATATATATATATTCACATTACGTTAGTAATTTTATCTTATCTTACTTTTTACACACTATTGATTTTCACCATTATCTTTATGAATTGATATTAATTATTGGTATCTATTGGTATGTATGAAATGGGTGTTAAGATCAGACTAATTATCATTGGATATGTGATGGTTGGGTGTATGCTGTGGGAATTTATATGTAGGTCTCCATACTAGTCTGTAGGGGGCTCCCTATGGACAAGGATACATGGATGTGAGAGATAGGAATAGATTATATGATTGATATAGATACTAGTATGGATTATAGATCCTAATGATTTTATTGTTGTTTCTTATTCCTTAATTTGGAGTAATCTTGTTCTAGTAAACAATGAGGGTCATTCTATAATTACTTTGAAAAGATTTGTTTTGATTTTAGGATCCAACATTATGGTATTCCTACTATTTGATATATGATCTAATATTTTCTATCTTATATATACATTTTTCAATATAGTACAACCAATTGATAATGTGTTGTAACCTTTTTCCCTTATTGGGATATGTGATGCGGCTCCCCTGGTGGTTACTCAACATAGAGGGTGATTACGCCCGGAGCACATGCGCGGATTCGTGGCGCTCTTTCAGAGGGCAGTCAGTACGGGCGGGTGTGCTTCAAGCTATGACGCGCATCCGCCGGTGACGCCACCCGGAAGTCGGCCGGCGTCCGGTTCAGCTACATGCGCCATTGGAGGGCGAGCATTATAAAGAGCTAGTAGTTCCGACCTCATGTAGCGCCTCTTGAGAAAGGAATCATCCGAAACACGTGTCGAGGTTGCAGGATAACCACCGAGGAGCCGTCAGCATGTCACAATTAGGTAAAGTTTTGACTTGAGATATTGTTCTACTGTGTGCTGACTAAACCGATACTGCAGGACTGTATTATTGGTAGTATTGTGATCTTTGTATATATCCCAGTGGTATCCTGCTCAGCTTTTTGTTGGGGAGTTTTTTAAGGGTGGGTTATTTTATGGGTGTTTTTCTACCTGTTTGTATACAATAATAAGGATGAAATTTTGAATATTTGTGGGCTAATTTTTGTAGGTTTTGTTGATTAGTATTAGCCTTTTGGGCTTGTAAGTAATATATGTTAATTTTCACATACACAAATTTTCGTATATGCGAAAATAAACGCGAATATTAAGAATATGCGAATTTAGCAAATATATGACGAATATTCGTCCATATATTCGCGAAATATTGCGAATTCGAATATAGCCTATGCCGCTCAACACTACTACTGAGGCCCATACTGGTTCGAAACAGGGATGACATGTTAAAGGGAGGACAGAACAGCTGTCATATGAATGCTGCTTCAGTCCATTAAAAAGGAGATCTTACTACCTGACTCATTAGTCTCAAAGCCAATTCCATTTTGCAGAGCTACACAATGCTCCCCTTCCCTTCTGCATAGGGCTGACAGATATGCCATCTCGGAGCCATCTCCCTCCCCTGTGGCTGCTTCATGCCAGCTCTGATTACTTTATAAAATTTATATCCTCTGTGAAAAAAATAATAATTTTCAGTTTAATATACCTTTCAACCCCATCATTGTCATATTCAATTTGATTTTGAAGGAACATCACAGAGACAGCAATAATTCAGCCGCTCTTACAGTAAAGATGTGCAATCTGTTTGGCCAGGACTCTACAGCAATTTGGTAGGTCCCCTCCCTGAAGCCGGAAATATGCGCTGGCCTTTAGAATAATTGATGTCCCCGTGTCTTAAAACGTAATGATCAGCAGTACCGGATTACACTAAGCAAATACTGGCACTTGCAACTGACCAGCAATGTTGACTTTAATTTCGAATTCAGCGTAAAGAAAAACACAGATCCCACTTCACTCTCAGGATGGAAGGCAGACGACTTGCAGAGTCATGTTGGCTCCTGTGCCACCTTTCCTGATCCTAAAAAAAACTGGGATGACACATAAATTCTGGGGACAGTGAGACTGGGCTTTTTAAATGGCATTTAACCTAGGAGTATATTGACAAATAGGGCTGTTCTAAGCGACGTTGTGTATTCAGCAAATACTTAACAGCCCATATCAAACAGTCAGTGATGCAAATGTATTAGTTGGATCAAGGCACCTACAGATGTTGACATAATTGTTAAAGGGGTATTCTGGGTTTATACATCTTATCCCCAATCCAAAGGATAGGGGATAAGATGTATGATCGCAGGGGTCCCGCCGCTGGGGACCCCCGCGATCTACCTGCTGCACCCAGTGTTCTGTGCTGGGCCCTGCCTTGAAGACGGGGACGTGATGTCACGCCCACACCCCCTAGTGATGTCACACCACGCCCCCTCCATTCATGTCTATGGAGACGGCACATTTCCGAGTCGTCCTAGTGCCAGCATATTCTGCCAGCGCTCGCTGTTTGCGGAATGTCTGCCCGGAAAATTTTAAGATGGATATTCCGCCCTGTGAATATACCCTAAAGGGGTTAAATCAAGATCATGCAGAAAAGTGCATAGCTAGCTGATCAGTGGGAATCCACCTGCTGGAACTCGCACCGTTGAAGAGAACAGAGATCTCTTGTCTTCCAAGTGACTGAAGCAGCAGCACATGTGCTTGGCCACCGCTCTAGTCATTTTCAATGGGACTTCTAGTTACAAACATTGAATGGGACATTGAATGAGCATGCACACTGCCAATTTATTCACTCAGGGGAGAGTTGACCTCCATTCACGTGATCGGGGGTCCCAGTGGTCAGGCCTACACCAATCAGGGTATCAGATGAATAGAGGTAACTTTTAGTGGGATAACCTCTAAGTGAATAGCGCTATAACGCAGGGGTTCACTGTTTAAGTCACTCCTAGTCTGGACAGGAACATCCACTTCCATTCATACAGTCATGGTGTTAAAGAGGTTGGCCAGCGGCAGGGGTTTTGAAAGTATACCCGTTCTGTAGTATATAGTAAAACAAACCTTTACTCATCTCCAGCAATGCCTCCAGTGTCCTGTTCCACACCCCGCAGCGTTCCACTTATTGAGCCGCAGCGCGAATGTCAGGCCCAGGAAGTACCTGGGCCCAGTGTGTCACACTGCTGCTCAGCGAATTGCTGGCCTAGGCGGGACATCGCTGTGGCCAGCAATTTGCTGAGAGGCTGTGTCGCACACTGGACACATCATGTTGCGGCTCAGAAAGAGGAACGCCGCGGGGCCCGGAACAGGATACTGGAGGCATTGCTGGAATGCAGGAGGTGGCTACCTGCAGTTGCAACTAAATGTTAGTCCTTACATATACTGTAGCTGTACCTTGCATTAAAGAGAATGCGTCATCAGAAAATAACTTTGGAGTTTGTGATTTAAATGATATTTTTTAAGATTTTTAGGTGACGTTATTTCTACCTTTTTCTAGTATAGGTGATATTCATAGCTCAGCCTCCCCCTCCATGTGGTATTACCTCTGTATAAGTCACAGAGCATGTCCATAAAAATCTTCCATTCATGTAAATACGTACAGGTCAGACTACTGTGTCTATGTCCATGGGGCTTAAACAGCTTGAGCAAGATAACTGCCCCCCCCCCCCCCCCCCCATAATACATATGTACTAAAAATGAAAAAATAAAATTGCAATTAGAAAATAGAAACAGGTTAGAAACTAAAGTTCTACTATCTGGCTATAATGAGTAAAAAAAAAAAACGTAGGTGACACATTCACTTTACGCTTAAAAGGATCTGTTATTCTAGCAGTTAGCTGTCTATCATGTGAAATGACTTTTGTTTGTTCTTGTTTCATGTGCACAGGACTAACGCAGGTGTACTCTGTATGCCCTACATTTTCTCACACATCTTACTGTGTGATTTCATTTTAGGAAAGAGAAAACTTTGTTATAGAAGTTTCAGTTTAACAACATTGCACTGGTAAAATGCACATATGGAAGAACTGGGAACGAACCCAAAAACACTGCACAAAAGTTACACAGTCATACTGAGGGGGACCTCATAGCAAAGACTAAAATTACCCCTTTACTCTTGGGCCACCCACCACATAGGGATTTGGTGCTAGTTTCCTGCTCCATGCTACTATGACTCTTTTTCTGAAAACAATGCAGCTCCTCTAGAGAGGGTGATCCTTAAAGGGGTTCTCCGCTTTTGGTAGTTCCTACTTGTCAAATGGGCACTTTGACAATAAACTAATTACAGGTTGCTCCCATGCTGGGACCCCCACCGTGATCAGCTATTATCTGTGGATGTGGTGCACCACCGGTGTATGGCGGGACCACGGTTGTAGCAGACTGAGTGGTGGGATCAAATGGTATTAACCCCTGGGGCAAGATGTTGTTTACCCCTAGTGTTCGTGATGCCAGGATATGGAACTTTACTGAAGAAGGCAGTATAACAGTTCTTACAGATAGCCAACTTCCACAGAGGTGACCGGGACACAGGGAACCTCTCAGGCTTGCTTGGACTTGAAGTGGTAATAATGATGATGCAGGCCACTGTACTACTGTTATGATTATGGTAGGGACAGTAGAGACTTGACATGTAGACATAGAAGAAACTAACAGATTTGATGTGGCTGCAGACTTGTAGGCTTTGGCCTAGCTGTACTGGACTGAACTTGTGCAGGACTTGTTCTTCCTTTAGTGTTCAGGAATAGAGCAGGAACTAAGAGCTAGTGTGGAGACTACAGCCCCTTATATATCAGGGGGCTGGACGCCCATTGGTAGCTGGTTGCCTGTCCTGTGTAATGCTGGACAGAATGGGTCTTCAAGAGAAAAAAAAACACTTTTTGTAACCAGTCACCTAAATACTAAATAGATGAGGATCCTAAACAGGAGACCCCTTAGAAGCTCAGAATTTCCTTTTAGAGATTTTTTTTTTAACTTAAAGGGGTACTTTGGCCCTAAGACATCTTATCCCCTATCCAAAGGATAGGTGATAAGATGTCTGATCGTGGGGGTCCCGCCACTGGGGACCCCCACAATCTCTCATGCAGATACCCACCTGTGGGAACTGCACAGAGAGATATTCGCTCCTTGTCTGAATCATCACGACTACGGGGCCGGAATATCATGAAGTCACGACTCCGCTCCCTTGTGATGGAAAAACTTTATGGTGATGGATTGGGGAACACAAATACAATAATCTAATTGAGCTCTTAAAGGGAACCTACCATTAAGTTCATGCTGTCTGAACCACAGAGTGCTGCTTCCATTACTCATTGAATTTAAGGAAGAAAACTGCATTATAAAGTTTTTCCCATCAAATGTTTAGTCTGCAAAATGAAGCAGAAATTACACAAAAGTTTTACTAAATAAACCCATAATATGTGATTTTTCTACCTGGCACTGGTGGTTTGTCTCAGTAGTGGTTGGCACAGCGGCATGGGTCACAGTAAGTTGGCACTACCTGTGCGATGACACTTCATAAACTTTGCCATTGAATGTTTTAACCATGACTGTATACCTCTTCCAGGAACAGGGTTATGTGTATAACAAGTTAAATATTGCAGTCCCCCCCCCCCCCACCTCCCTTCCCCGCACCCTCTCTCTGGGGTCAGGTTGTTCTTGAGTCAGAATTAGACAACAGAGGCATGTTTAACATCCCAGCAAAGTGGGTTTCTCGAAACAAGGCACCCATTCTATCTTTCTCTCCGACTTTGACCAGGGTTGAACATGAGGTACTGATCACCTGATCTTCCTGTTTATTCCCTAAAAGCCCCATCTGAGAAGAAAGGTAAACACACCTGCCCTCCTTAAGAACCACATCTGCAGCCTCCATCTATCAAAGACAGGAACTCTATATCCAAAAACAAGTTCATGCCAGCCTATGTTATTTTGTAATTACCAAAAAGAGGCCTTTCATATTGGATCACAGATATATTTTGGATTTAAATTTATTTTCTGATGACTGTGGATGCAGGGAAGGGGGGGTTGGCGGGTTTATAATCCTCTTTTAGTCTTGTGGTTGCAGGACTTGCCTCTTTAAACCCTGCAGCCTCATACCTTCACAGTGATGGCCGAGCACTCAGCGTTAACCCTTCCCGTATTAAATCTGAACCTGAACATTCAGAAAGCAAAGTATTCCAATAATTGCTGACATTTTCCTTTATTACCTCTCCCACCTGCAATGCTCTGATTGCAGATCTATTGCTCTCAACTTGACGCCTATTTCTTTTGTTCCTTTTCAGTAACCTTTCTATTGTGCTCCTCTAATACAAACTTGCAGCGGTCTAAAGATAGCGCTTTCTAAATCCGTGGTTTTTTTTTTTTTTTTTTTTTGCCACAATTGCATCAAGAAAAATAAGCATGAATGGGTTTAAGTGTTTGGCCATGTTTTTCTTTAACCTTTTTCTTGCAGCTCTACAATTAGAGGCAGGATATTCCTCACAATTGGTAAGTACCAATACTCTATGATGGCAGAGACTGGTACAAGAGCAGAAGCCTTGTAAGTCTAAAGCTTGGTTCACACAACATTTGGATATCCTGTTAAAGAGAATGTATCGCCTTGATTGTTTATTTTTTTAATTTTTTAATTTTTTTTTAAATGGGCACTGTCACTTTAAGAAATGTTTTACTTTAGACATGTTGTAGAGGCATGTAAAAGTTTTGATCGGTCAGAGTGGCTGGTCCCTGACCGATCGCTGGACCCTGTCAGATCACTAGAATGAGTTTACAGAAGGGCATGCTAAGCGAGACAAATTTACAATGTAAGTCAATACAATTGTCTCGGTTATTGGTTGGGGTCTAAACACTCAATCCCTGACCAATCAAAACTTTTGGCATGTCTCTATGACATGTCATAAATATTTTAAGGTGACAGGTGGTACACTGATCAGAGCCAGAAACTAATATATTATATTTTTCTGTATATACATTTCTTGACTTATTGGCCCTGATTTACTAAAGTCCAAACAACTTTTTTTTCTCGGTTGTTGCGCCAAATTTTTGTTGCACCATCCGTGCGACTATTTCTGCACCCAAATTTTACGCCGCACAACCTACACTTTTGAAAACACTCGGAGTGCTTTTTTTTTTACTCTGAAATGGGCGTGGTTAAACAAAAAATGGGCGTGTTCTCGACAAAAAATCACTCCAAAAAAAGCGTGAGTTTGGCTCACAGGATAACCGAGAGAAAATCAAAAAATGGAATGATTGTTTACTGAAGGGACTGTTTAGCATTGTGGTGTGTTAAAGTAACTTGTCTTCTAACCTGAAAACATTTTGTACAGTTCAACACTTATGAATAAATGTATATATATATATATTTTTCTTTTTAACACATTTGCAATATTAGATTTAAATCAATTTAACACCCAAACTGATAAACAAGGATAATTGTTGTAATGTTTGAAAAATTATAACACATTAATACTTTTGATTCATGAAAACATTTTTAAACAAACAAGTCTAAACCATTTTGAAATCACTCCAGAATAAACACTTCACCCTTAGTAAATCAGGGCCATTGTGTACTAATTCTGAGTTACAGCCTGTATTGTATCCAAGAACTGCATCCATATTTATGCTGGTTATTATTGGAAACAGTCTGCATGTGTTCACACATACAGAATCCTGCACATATTTGATGCGCAGGATATGAAGCTGCAAATTTGATGCTGCCTTCAACCATTTAGATTACATTGAAATCTGTAGTATAAAATCTGCAGCTTCAAATCCTGCACATACGTGCCGTATTTTGCTGTGTATTTTGCTACAAATTTGCTGTTGCTTATTTTTCTACTCATTAACATCAAATGGGTATCCAAATCAGCTGCAGAAAATACACAAAAAAAATTGGCACGTGTGACCCTACCCTAAAGATGTAACTAAGCTTGTAACACCAGTGGGTCCCTCCTACCAGCACCCCGTTACTCCCCACTCCAGCTGGTTTTTCTGCACTGTCCGCTCAACTGCTTCAGCGCCTCCTGTGAGCTCAGCAGGTGGCCCCTTACAATGCATTTTCCTCCATCACTCCCCTCTGACCCACTTGTCGGCTACTCCTGCACTTCCTGTTATGCCTTATAGAGGCAAGCCACATGCTCTTCAAACTGCTAAGGGTCTATTCACACGAACGGAATTTCAGACTCGGAAATCCCGCTATTCCGCAAGCAGGATTTCCAAAGTGTCAACGGGAGTGCGGAATCGCATAGAAGTGTGTTGGGCTTTCATTTCAGGTGGAAATTCCGCCCATGTGAAAAGACCCTTAAGGGCTAGCAAACACCGTCTTCTCAAACTATCATAGTCAGATATCTTCTATAAAAGGGGGATCCAACCTTGATCCTGTGCCTGAGCTTTGTTGGTTCCTAGTTTTCCTAGTGAAGGTGTGCTATTTTGTTTGTGATATGCTGTGAATTCTGGTGAATTCTGACTTGTTCCCATTTCCGGGTTTCTAATTCTGCCTGACCCCTCCTGTACTGTTCTGACCCATATTGCTGAGCTGACCTGACCTGAACCTGTGCCACCTGCCTTGACCATCTGGCAAGTTTAAATCTATGTTTCTGACTCAATCTTGGGTTTTATTTTCCTGTTCACAACATGGACTGCTAAATTGACTTATGCCATATACTGGTACCATCTGGTCCATTGGACCAGCTGCTACCCATATTGGGACCATGCTCATAGAGCGACTTGGTACCCTGTAGGAGCATAAGTCCAGCTTCTGCACCATGGAATGGGATAGTGGGTGAAAACTTAAAGGTTTTTTTTTTTTTTTAAATCAACTGGTGCCAGAACGTTAAACAGATTTGTAAATTACTTCTATTTAAAAATCTTAATCCTTCCAGTACTTCAGCTGCTGTATGCTTCAGAGGAAGTTTGTTTCTTTTTAAATTTCCTTTCTGTCTGACCACAGTGCTCTCTGCTGACACCTCTGTCTGTCTCAGGAACTGTCAAGAGGAACAAATACCCATAGCAAACCTATCCTGCTCGTGACAGTTCCTGACATGCACAGAGGTGTCAGCAGAGAGCACTGTAGACAGACAGAAAGGAAATTTAAAAAGAAACAAACTTCCTCTGGAGCATACAGCAGCTGAAGTACTGGAAGGATTAAGATTTTTAAATAGAAGTAATTTACAAATCTGTTTAACATTCTGGCACCAGTTGATTTATAAAAAAAAAAAAAAAAATTAAAGGGTACTAAGACTCCTCTCCCAGGTCCAAAGCCAACCCGATTCGGTAGCATAGCGGGTCCACACTTGTTGCCCGTTACAAAGCTCATATAAAGGTGTGTTCACACTCTCAGGTTTTTAATTGAATGAAAAGTTATGAACAGATCATACAGTACATGTATAAAGGAAAGATCGTCGCTTCTATTTTCAGATCTATTCCTGGGTTTGTGTGCAATACTTGCAATTAAAAACCTGCACAGCCTAATGCAGATAATTCTTCCTACATCAGTAAATACAGATAACCAGAGGAGCAACTGTGCAGAGGCTAAAGAAATAGAGAATAATACATGTGTCTTCATGTGATTGCTTAGTTAAGAAGCTATTCCATATGTTAGTGTTTGGCTATATTCACACAGTCAGAAAATGTGCGTAATGTCTGCACGGGAAACAAGTGTGGACACTCTGTACATATGACTAACCGGCGGGCTCTAGGATCACTCAGAAATGCGCGGTCTCATAGATGGCAATACATTTCCTAGAGGACTCCGCAGAAAGAATAGACAAATCTATTCTTTCTCTGGACACCGGAAACTGAATTTCCGATTAGTGCAGCAGAATCCCATTGAAATGTAATGGAACTCTGCTGCAACGGAATGTCCATGCAGAATATTCCGTAACTTGTAAACGTCCGGGTCAACCAGGCTTTTCACAACCAGTGTGCCTCCAGCTGTAGCAAAATTACAACTCCCAGCATTCCCAGACAGCTTTAGCAGTTCGGGCATGCTTGGAGTTGTAATTTTGCAACCTTGTTTAACTTTCAGCAGAACCGCTTGGATATGCATTGCCTCCAATGGTGACGGTGCATACGTGAGCAGAATTTTTCCGAGCGAACATTCCATAGTGTGAACCCGGCCTTAGAATTAGACTGGGCACACTGTATAAATAGCATAGACCGCCATGGTGTGCTATGTTAAAGGGGTACTCCGGGGAACTAAACCCATGGCCTATCCTTTCCCTCTCACCAACCTATTTATTTGTCTAAATATCATTCATTAGCTATATGGAGCAGTTTCACTCTTTCAGCTGTCACTTACATGTAGGGAGTAAGAGAAAGACGTCATTCTCAGATCCTCCTTGTCTTTCCGCAAACCCCTCGATGAGACTAGCTCCCACCATCCTGGAAGACAAATACCATGTGATTTCTGGTTTTTGACAGCCACACCTCCCCTCACTCTGTGTGAGGATCTTGCCGGCAGCCCAGTCTCCTCAGCACATAACGCTGCTCTTTTCCTGCTGTAGATCTTATCACTGACTGCTGCCATTAAGAGCATAGCATAATTTATTGCCGAGGGGAAGGATAGTTTAAAAGAAAAGACACGTACAGTGTGCTGCTGACAACAACACAGCATGCACACGGATAGTAAGAGCGATTGGCTGGCAGCCATTACACAGAGCTGTACTGACTGCTGGGACTTGTAGTCTTGCCTGCAAGCAAGTAAAAATAGCATACAGGAGACAACAGGGGCCACAGGAGCTGGCAAGATCACATGGATAACTACAGGGGACACAGAACAGGTATTGTGGTGGCTTTGGGGCATTTTTATTTTTCTTAACTTCCCCAGAGCATCCCTTTAATTGTGTAGCATGCCGAACATTCATCATTGGCGGTTGTTACATCTGTATATTACTAAATATTTCTGTTTAATATTCCTTCCGCCATCTGGTATTTCAAGGTACATCACTGTTGTTTCAAGGTCAATATCATATAAATAAAACTCAACCCAGTCTCCATACCTGCTTCAGCCATTGGCCAAGTACTGTTTGTATCCCTGACTGTAGAATAAACACCAGAGTCCTGTGGGTCTAAATTTATCTACAGAGTATAAATAGTTCTCATATAAAAGTCATAATATTTTATATAACAGCAATGATTTATTAAACTTTTTTCCTTTTTCTCCGGAGAATATTCACAGGAGAAAACTAGGACAAGTTGCTTTTTACAGACCATTTTAGTAACATTGAATATTTTACCACTGAGGACTGAATACTCATTACCTAACTGCAGAGATACAGAAAAAGCACAATCCATCATATCTATGCGGGTACAGTCAAATATAGTTAATATGTATATATTTGTAAATATGAGGGTGGTTTAGGGGTGCCATATTTACTTACCAAGGCCTCCAAATAGTTGACAGCTAAACTTTTGAATATTGGCAAGTTTATTTCTCAGCAGTGTCTGGAAGCGCCAAAAGAGAATGAATGGAGAAATGGCCGAACATGTGTGCTGCCATTAACCCAGGGGACAAATGACCTTCATTCTCATGATTTGTGGTTCCAGCAGTCGGACACCATCAATCATCTAGTCATCCCCTATCCTGTGGATAGGATTAACATTTCATCTTGGATAAACACCTTTAAAAGGGTACTCTGCCCCTAGACACCTTATCCCCTATCCAAAGGATAGGGGATAAGATGTCTGATCGTGGGGGGCCTGCCACTGGGTACCCCCGCAATCTCCGTGCTGCACACGGCGTTCGTTCAGAGCGTCGAGTTCAGTGCCCAAGGCTCGTGATGTCAAGGCTGCACCCCGCTTATGAAGTCACGGTCACGCCCCGCTCATGATGTCACAGACACGCCACCTCAATGCAAGTCTATGAGAGGGGGTGATGGCTGTCACGCCCTCTCCCATAGACTTGTATTGAGGGGGCATGGAGACTTGCAAGGAGTCTCCATGCCCCCTCAAGGAGACTCGCATTGAGGGGGCATGGAACGGACTGAAGTTCAGGGTGCCGCAACTTGGTGTCTGGAGTGCTTCAGCGGCGGGACCCCCGTGGTCTAGGGGCGGAGTACCCCTTTAAGTTGTTAATGTGGTTGTTTTAAGAAGACAACCGAGGGTCCAGCTTTTCTAACCTTATCGGCTCCCCTTGCAGGAGAAAGTCACATATGGAAATGGAAAGTCATCCAGTTAATGCCTGAACAATCTGAGTCCTACATGTCCAGAAGATCAGAAGAGGCTCAGAAAGTGGCCTACCAAGCCCATAACCAAACAGTTTGACAGGGGTTGTCTTCGTGAATAAATAGGACTAATATTTTATTTAATATTAGTGACAATTTCCTGGCATACACGAGATCTGGACAGTATTCATGAACCACATAAGTTTAGCATTACCTTGTGTATATTCAACCCCTTCTATGACAGCCCCATCATAAGTAATTAAACTAAACACATAATGCGTGTCTTGTCAAATTAAGTTCTTTGACCGTTTCCACTCTATTAGACACCACGGTGTCTTCCAAGAAAACACATGACTTTGCAGTCCTAGCGGGCTACTCTCATATGAACCTGAAAGGCCGCGGTCCCATTATGTCATTTCCATGTATTTCATTGTACTCTGAGATCTCTTTAAAAGAAATTATAGACATTAGAGTTAATTGAAACCTTATGGAGACGCCCTGACAAAACAGTTATTAGGCAATTCTAAGTGTCTCCAGAACTGGGTGGGTTAACCATTCACCGGGTTTCTTGCTTACCCTACACCCCCCCCCCCATTTCCTATTGGCAGTCAGACGAGAGAACCTCTAAAGAGCAAATCTGGTGTTTACGCGATTCGCTTATTGAGGGTCTTACAGATAAAATATGCTGAACGCATACAGTCTACATCTGTTACCAGGAAGGCTTCCTTCCTACAGTCTAAGTGTACAACTCTTCCCAGCTGCTGGCAATGCACATCTCCAAGCTGCAGTGTGTTTTGGCAGCCGGAACAATGCAGACAAGAAAGAAAGGGCTTCTCTGGTTGTATCCAACATGGAAATCATCATGACACATCCACATAGCTTACTGCAAAGCATTACTTCACATTGGGATAACTAACTATAAATGGAGCCGGGGATTTCTTAACATCAATTAACACGGGATGGAACCAGCTGTAGGACACTGCTTTAGACAAGGACTTTGACCTCACCTAACCCAAAACTCACTACATTTTTATGGTGAGTACAAGCTATTCATCTTCGCGACTCATCGCCCAGACTAGAACGCATGAGAGTTGGACGTGGTTGTTGCCTGTGAGTTTCAGAAAGGATTAGCAGTGAAAAATGATGTCTGAGTTTTAGACACAAAGCAACCAACTTTTACAGCTGCTCCTGTTTAGGAGAACAATAATATTAATAAGATGAATAATAGGCCGCAGATGTCTATTTCATTTTAACAAATTAGTATATATCCGGGGAGTGGGACCAAATTCTTGATCACATTCATGTGGAATTCTCTGGAAAGCCAAAGTATTAAACTGGAAAAAAAAAATTAAAATCAACTGATGACAGAAAGTTACAGATATGTATATTACTTCTATTAAAAAATATTAATCCTTCTGGTACTTACCAGCTGCTTTACAATACAGAGGAAGTTCTTTTCTTTTTGAATTTCCTTTCTGTCTGAACACAGTACTCTCTGCTGACACCTCTGTCCATGTCAGGAACTGTCCAGAGCAGGATAGGTTTGCTAAGGCAATTTGCTCCTGCTCTGGACATTTCCTAAAATGGACAGAGGTGTCAGCAGAGAGTACTGTGGTCAGACAGAAAGGAAATTCAAAAAGAAAAGAACTTCCTGTGGACCATACAGCAGCTGATAAGTACTAAAAGGATTATGATTTTTAAATAGAAGTAATTTACAAATCTGTTTAACTTTTTGGCACCAGTTGATTTAAAAAAAAAAAAGTTTTCCAGTGGAGTACCCCTTTAATAAAAATGATAACATGAAGCCCCATAATGGTGACAGCAATATGAACCCTTAACAAGCATAGCGAGAAGATCCACATAATAGTAACAGGGATAGGACCTCCATAATAGTAACATCTATAGGACCCCCAAAATAGTGACATCTACAGGACCCCATTACACTGATAGCAAGAGTTTTTTACCCAAGATTGTCTCCAGTACACGCTAAGGGTATGTTCACATGGGCGTATTTCTTTTCAGACTCTTATTTTCTGCTGCAAGTTTGAAAAGGGACAGGGTCTCCTCGGGCTAACCGCATCAGATTTACGCAAGTGGAATCTCAGCTGTTGAAAATCTGCCACAGACCCTATATACTTCCATGGGATCTGCAGGGGATTTTCCACAACAGAGACTCTGCTGCTGAAAATTTGCTGCGGATAGTCCGCGGATACCCTGTCCCCTTTCAAACTAGCAGCGGAAAATACAAGTCTGAAAAGAAATACTCCCATGTATTATCCCTGTCACTATTATGGGGATCTTCTCTCTATGCTTGTTAAAGGGGTACTCTGGCCCTGAGACATGTTATCCCCTATCCAAAGGATAGGGGATAAGATGTCTCACCACCGGTTTGAGCTGCATGCCACGGTGCCAGCTCACAAACAGCTGAGTGGCGAACACGGGGCCGGAGTATCGTGACATCATGACTCCGCCCCCGTGTGACGTCACCCCCCGCTATGCAAGTCTATGGGAGGGGGCGTGATGGGCGTCACGCCCCCTCCCATAGGCTTGCATAGCGGGGGTGACGTCACATGGGGGCGGAGTCGTGACGTCACGATACTCCGACCCCATGTTCGCCACCCGGCTGTTTGTGAGCTGGCACCGCGGCATGCAGCTCAAACCGGTGGGTGGCGAATACAAGATTGCGGGGGTCCCCAGCGGCGGGACCCCTGCGGTGAGACATCTTATCCCCTATCCTTTGGATAGGGGATAACATGTCTCAGGGCCAGAGTACCCCTTTAAGGGGTCATATTGCTGTCACCATTATGAGGCTTCATGTTATCATTTTTATTAATGCTTTGGCTTTCCAGAGAATTCCACATGAATGTGATCAAGAATTTGGCCACACCCCCTGATATATACTAATTTGTTAATATGAAATAAACATCTGAGCCCTATGATTCACATAATAAAAATTATTGTTCTCCTAAACAGGAACAGCTGCATTATCATTAACTCTTCTGTTTCCTGACTAGTCCAAAGAACCTTTCTGCTTACATGAATCTCTTTGCGGGCCTCCATCAGTAGTTTTTTTGCTGTGTGGCTGTCACTGATTACTTCAGTGTATGCCCTGCAATAGGGTATCATGCCAGAAACCATGAGTAAAGTCTTTAACTATTTTCACCACAGTAAACTAACTGTGTAGACCCTCCACGACAGAGTATAACTGAATTTGACTGTATCTACCTAACTAGCAACACTAAAAGTTCATAAAACATATTAAAGAAAATAAGTCAGTATAACTGCTTCCAAAACATTCCACACATTTGAATAATCCAGTTGGTGCTAGGACCGCTTGGAAATGTGTTGTCTCATAGACGGTAATGCATTTCCGAGCCAAATATCCAGAAAGAATAGATATGTCTATTCTTTTGCGGACACCGGGATCGAAATTCCACTATGTGAACAGTGCAGCAAAATCCCATTAAAATGTCAGAATTTTCTTTTGGAATTCCATACTGACATTCCGCTGCGTAAACATATGCTCATGCTAGATTGCAAGTTACATGTGTGCCAGGACTATTTCAATTGCACACACCTCACCACGAGTCAAGAACTTCCTGAATTGTGCACCCTTCCCTCTGCATGGACTCTCAAGTGAACTTGCCAGGTTAACAAGGCCACCCTATCACGTCTATTACCCTTAGCTGACCTACACCACTTATTCTCCTTGTGGGCACCACATACTTACCTGTTCAGATTCCTACATACTTACAGTCCCCGATCTGCACTGCTCAACATTGCCTCCTGGATTCTGTCAAATGTCAACTCTACAGAACTGGCTGCTCAGCCAAACACAGGCTGAGGTGGGTCATTACTAAGGTTGACATGTCACAGAAGGTAGACTGGAAGTCATGGGAACAACTGAGATCAAGATGGGTGAGTATGGCTTATTTTAGTTTTTTGTTTTTTTTAGCACCCTTAATCTGTTTTAAATGCCCTTAGAAAATGGAGTGAGAAATCTGGAACTACAAAACATGACATGATTCATACAGTTCTAGACAATTATGCTATCTTGATTCATGTAAGAGCCAAAAACTATGATAGTTACCTGATTCTGCAACGTGTTATTGAACCATCTCAAGAGGAACTTGCATGACCCCTTTATTTGTGACCTCTCCAACTTATCCATATTAGATCATTATTTGCTTGTAAATGGAATACAGAGAGCATTGAAATATGAATCCGTATAAAAAAAATCATCATATGTAACAAAATACCTCCCCACCCATAACTGTCTTTAGTGGCTCCAATGTCTTAATGATATCATCTTGATATTGTTTATATGCCTTTTTCCAAGTTATACACATTGAAAAAATCTACATAATAAATTCTTGGGTGGAACAGCAACATGGGAAGCAAACCAAACAATGAGATCATTTTCCAAATGTGCCTGACTGTCCAGTAGAAATAAAAGCGAGCATGGGTGGCCAGACCAAGCTAACAGTCTATAAAAGGAGACTAGATTAGTGTTTTACAGTGGATTTAAAGATTGTATGGATAAAGATACCACACAAAAGCTAAGTAAATAACTATGGGACTTTACTCAATATTATGCAAGATAAAGGGGTTGTCCAGTGAAACATATCTTATTCTTTGGATAAGTGTCTAATCATAGGGGGTCCAATGACTTGAACCTCCTTCGATCTCCTGAATGGGGCCCAGGCTCTCAGAGAACGTGTGTGTGCTGCAAATGACAAGCACTCCATTCATCTCTGTTTCACTCTATGCCATAGGCGTGCGCACGGGGTGTGCCGGCACACCCTAATCAAGCCCAGGGGGCATCCGAGGCCACCACTGAGCAGCCCGCAGAGGACCCCCCCCCCCCCCCCCCGTCACATTCGGGACATCCCTGTGTCCCGAAAGATCTTTTTGGGAGACAAGGATGTCCCGGTTACCTCTCTACAGCGGCCCCCGTTTTAACTTTAAAAACACAGGGGCCGCCGGGAAGTAGCGCACGCAGGGACGTCATTGACCAACACGAGCTGGCAGCACGTCTTCTTCAGTGTTCCGACCACCGCTCCTCCAGTCCCGGGACCTACTGCTATGGTCTATAGGCCATAGCAGTAGATCGTGACCCCAGACCGGAGGACCGGTGGTCGGAACACTGAAGTGGGGCAGTACACAGACATACAGCCTCCAGCCATACATTGCATATGGCTGAAGGCTGTATGTCTGTGGGGAAACTGTACTGCACCTAATGTGGGGAACTATACTGCACCTAATGTGGGGAACTATACTGCACCTAATGTGGGGAACTATACTGCACCTAATGTGGGGAACTATACTGCCTAATGTGGGGGAACTATACTGCACCTAATGTGGGGAGAACTATACTGCACCTAATGTGGGGAACTATACTCCACCTAATGTGGGGAGCTATACTGCACCTAATGTGGGGGACTATACTCCACCTAATGTGGGGAGCTATACTGCACCTAATGTGGGGGAACTATACTGCACCTAATGTGGGGGAACTATACTGCACCTAATGTGGGGGAAACTATACTGCACCTAATGTGGGGGAAACTATACTGCACCTAATGTGGGGGAACTATACTGCACCTAATGTGGGGAGCTATACTGCACCTAATGTGGGGGAACTATACTGCACCTAATGTGGGGGAACTATACTGCACCTAATGTGGGGGAACTATACTGCACCTAATGTGGGGGAACTATATTGCACCTAATGTGGGGGAACTATACTGAACCTAATGTGGGGAACTATACTGCACCTAATGTGGGGGAAACTATACTGCACCTAATGTGGGGGAAACTATACTGCACCTAATGTGGGGGAACTATACTGCACCTAATGTGGGAAACTATACTGCACCTAATGTGGGGGAAACTATACTGCACCTAATGTGGGGGAAACTATACTGCACCTAATGTGGGGGAACTATACTGCACCTAATGTGGGGGAACTATACTGCACCTAATGTGGGGAGCTATACTGCACCTAATGTGGGGGAACTATACTGCACCTAATGTGGGGGAACTATACTGCACCTAATGTGGGGGAAACTATACTGCACCTAATGTGGGGGAAACTATACTGCACCTAATGTGGGGGAACTATACTGCACCTAATGTGGGGAGCTATACTGCACCTAATGTGGGGGAAACTATACTGCACCTAATGTGGGGGAAACTATACTGCACCTAATGTGGGGGAACTATACTGCACCTAATGTGGGAAACTATACTGCACCTAATGTGGGGGAAACTATACTGCACCTAATGTGGGGGAAACTATACTGCACCTAATGTGGGGGGACTATACTGCACCTAATGTGGGGAGCTATACTGCACCTAATGTGGGGGAAACTATACTGCACCTAATGTGGGGGAACCATACTGCACCTAATGTGGGGAGCTATACTGCACCTAATGTGGGGGAACTATACTGCACCAAATGTGGGGGAACTATACTGCACCAAATGTGGGGGAACTATACTGCACCTAATGTGGGGAACTATACTGCACCTAATATGGGGGAACTGTAGTGCACCTAATGTTGAAAGATATACTGCACCTAATGTGGGGGAACTATACTGCACCTAATGTGGGGGAACTATACTGCACCTTATGTGGGGAACTATATTGCACCTAATGTGGGGAACTATACTGCACCTAATGTGGGGAACTATACTGCACTTAATGTGGGGGAACTGTACTGCACCTAATGTGGAAAGATATATTGCACCTAATGTGGGGAACTATACTGCCAACCTAATGTAGGGAACTATACTGCACCTAATGTGGAAAGATATACTGCACCTAATGTGGGGAACTATACTGCACCTAATGTGGGGAGCTATACTGCACCTAATGTGGGGAAACTATACTGCACCTAATGTGGGGAACTATACTGCACCTAATGTGGGGGAACTATACTGCACCTAATGTAGGGGAACTGTACTGCACCTAATGTGGGGAACTATACTACACCTAATGTGGGGGAACTGTACTGCACTTAATGTAGGGGAACTGTACTGGGGCAGTACAGTTCCCCCACATTAGGTGCACTACAGTTCCCCCACATTAGGTGCAGTACAGTTCCCCCTCATTAGGTGCAGTACAGTTCCCCCACATTAGGTGCAGTACAGTTCCCCCACATTAGGTGCAGTACAGTTCCCCCACATTAGGTGGCACCTAATGTGGGGGAACTGTACTGCCAACCTAATGTGGGGGAACTGTACTGCCAACCTAATGTGGGGGAACTGTACTGCCAACCTAATGTGGGGGAACTGTACTGCCAACCTAATGTGGGGGAACTGTACTGCCAACCCAATGTGGGGGAACTGTACTGCCAACCTAATGTGCGGGGACTTATACTGCACACCTAATGTGGTGGGACTTATACTGCACCTAATGTGGGGGAACTATACTGCACCTAATGTGGTGGGACTTATACTCCACCTAATGTGGGGGAACTATACTGCACCTAATGTGGGGGAACTATACTAACTGTGTGTATGTGTGCGTATATATATACATATATATATATGCACGTGCGTGGCGTGAGTTTGTGCTTTAGGGTGCACACCCTAATGCAATAGGCTGCGCAAGCCTATGCTCTATGCTCCGGCTGCGAGAACAATGTCCCTGTGTCCCCGTTTGCCGGCGGCGCTGGGATACACGTCCGCATGCGAATCCCTGCCGTCACTCACCTCGCTCCGCTGCCTGTGTGTCTCAGCTCTGGCGCGCGCATCCCCATCTCCTAGGGCGCGTGCGCGCAGGAGCTCTGAAATTTAAAGGGCCAGTGCGCCCATAATTAGTGTTTGCACCTTTGCCGCCTGCCTTGACCTTCTGCTTCGTTGACTACGCTACTGCCTTATCCTCTGGTACCTCGCCTTGCTCAGCTACCTTAGACCTTAGACGCAGCGGCACCTTAGACCTTAGACTTCGCTCCTCGATACGGTCCGTTTCATCAGCCACACAGGTTAGAGGATCCATATCCAGCAGCATTACAATCTCCATGGAAGTGCTGGAGATACCCGAGTGCTGTCCAAGCTGTTGGACCCCCGGCGATCAGGCCCTTATCCTGTGGATAGGGGATAAGATGTTTTTCACTGGACAACCTCTTCTTTGAGGTATGTTAGAACTACACAAATAAACCCTTACAATATTATTAGTTTATTTTCCGCTTTTTTTGGTAGCAAAGAAGAACATGTACATAAAATACAGCAAATACCTGGAAAGAGCATTTGAATTGTTCCCAGAAGAGGTAATAATTCAGAGTACATTTCCCTCCATCTCTTGCACAGACTTTGTACTCCTGCTGGCCTGGCAGAAGTCCAAAATTAGGAAATGCTGAGGGGGGGCGGTGTGCAGCCTTAGCCAATCATAGCTCATCTCACACTGAACTGCTCTGGGCTGTGTGTAGCAGAGTGAGAGTGGAAGTTCTCCCCTCTATGGCTTTTGATGATATAACGCCTGCTGGGGAACGCCCCATCTTAGTCTGTGAATCTGACTAAGATGGGACTGAGCAGACAATACAGAGCAATATCAAAGTAGAAAACTAAAAAATTATAAAAAAAAAATAAAGGCAGGAGGTGGTTTATCATAATGGGGACAGTGAACTGGGAGGATTATGAAATTAAACAAGATTATGACAGGTACTCTGTAATAAGTTTGATGTAATAGATTATGTCTTAGTCACCCCACAAGAAATAAACTCTAGTGTCACGTGACTAGATCCCATGTTTGCTCCAAATTGGGTTGTCATCTGCTGGTTTCCTAGGACCACCTGACCTCTTCTATATGGTTTAACGTTATTCTTCCGTTGGTAAAGATAGATGTACGCTCACCTTACAGTATTAAGCTACAGGCACAACACGGTAAAAAGCAGTTAGATATGCTAAATATCTTTCTCCTGTGTATCCTTGTGTCAGCCAGCATCCGTAACGGAAATCTGAGTAGGAATAGTGGGGTTAGAGCAGGCAGATATGGAAAAGAGAATCCAGGGAATCCCTTAAGATGTGGATGCATGTGGTGGCACAGGAGGGGCGATGTAGTTACAGACTAATGGATTTAGGGTATAGGTAAAATAAAAAATGTTTATTAGGTATATGTACAGTCAGGGGCGTAGTTAGAAATTACAGGGCCCCAATGCAAAAAATTGTCCTGGGCCCCTTGAGGACCCGCTTCCGCAATCCCTGACGAACCCCTTACTCGGCCTCGACTGCACAAAGATAATAATGACTTAAAGGCAGAGCCGGACTGGGTCCAAAAATAGGCTCAGCATTTTAAAATAAGCAGCCCATTTTTATGGTGGGTGTCCCACTGCTTAGACCCCCACAAATTACCTTGGTTCAAGAAGCTCTCCAGCTGTTATAAAGCTACAACTCCCATTGTGTCTGGAGATTCTCAGGCATTATGGAAGTTGTTGTTTTGCAACAGCTGGAGAGCCACAGAGTGGGTCAGACAGAACACGCAGTGATATCAGTGACCCGAGTGACATCTTCTTTGTTGTCTTTTCTTTCTCATCTTGTCCAGACACCAGGTCTTCTTCCAGCTCAGATGAAAAGCAATTTCCAAGCCAGAGATATTTTCAAAACACTGGAATGGTTTATTTGGAGTACAGAGTACGAGTTTTGGGGGGCCACCCCCTTCCTCAGATCAGAGACTGATCTGAGGAAGGGGGTGGCTCCCCCGAAACGCATCATCTCTGTACTTTTATTATTTTATACTCCAAATTAACCATACCAGTGTTTTGAAAATATCTCTGGCTTGGAAATTGATTTTCATCACATCAGCAGCGCCATGTCAAGGGTCGTTTTTTCTTCTCTGCATCATTCCTGTTGGGATTGGTTCACTCCTTCTCCTGGGACCCAGGCTCAGCAGCTGGCTCACCACATCTTGGCAACCCACTTGTTGGGTCTACATGCAAATTTCCTATTCGCTCATGATAAGCGGCCACTACCTAAGGGCGAATACAGCCTAAGGACGGTGCTCGTCTCTCTTATATCCATCTATTTTTTGTGGTAACGCACAAGGCGCCCCCCTTTAGTCTCCTTTTCTTTCATTTCCAGGTTCTTCCAGCTCCATCTTCTCTGCAGAGTCTGATGCCCGGACATCATTGATTCCTCAGCTTGTCAGAAGATCCTCATCCTCTATATAAAGACAATAATCATTATATTCCTGCCAAATACTGTGTCTTCTGAATATAATACTTCCAGAAACTGTGCCCCCTGAATAAAATACTGCCAACCACTGTACTCCCTGAATATAATACTACCACTCACTGTGCCCTCTAAATATACTATTGTCATACACTGTACCACCTGAACATAATACTGCTACACACTGTTACCCCTGAGTAAAATATTGCCACAAACTGTATATTCCAAATATAACACTGCCACACACTGTTCCCATAATAATAATACTGAAACACAGTGCTTCTTCTTAGTCCAGCTGAATCTCACTCCTGCACTGTCCTCCTTCAGACCCATCTACCCTCCTCCAGGCTTCTCTGTCCCCCTTCCCCCCCCCCCCCCCAAGACCCCTGTCTTTACCCAAGTCTTACCTCATATACACCGCCACCCACGACCTCCCTGGCACCCCATTCTCAGTCTCCTCCTCATTACCTCATACAGCGCCATCCAGCTCCCCCCCCCCCGTACCCCATCCTCAGTTGCCCCATCACCTCATACACCGCCACCCAGTCCAACCCCCCCCACACCCCATCTTCAGTCTCCTCATCATTCAATCCCCCCTGCACCCCATTCTCAGTTCCCTCATTGTTAGGTACCCCCACCACTCCCCACATCCATGGTCTCCTCATCAATCCATCACATCCCCCCCCCCCCGGCTCATCAATGAATAACCCCCACACACAGACACACACACCCCATACTCGGTCTCCTCATCAATCAATCAGCCCCCCCGCCCTCTGTCTCCTCATCAATCCCCCCCCTGCACCCCATTCTCGGTCTCTTCATCAATCATCCTTCCTCCCCCACCTGCACCCCATCCCCAGTCTCCTCATCAATGAATAACCCCCCACACCCCATCCTTGGTCTCCTCATCAATGAATAACCCCCCCCCCCCCAACACACACCCACACACCATTCTCAGTCTCCTCATCAATCAATCTAACCCCCGATAACCACACAACACCCCCCCTGTCCCCCATCCGCCATCCACTGTCTCCTCATGAATTTATCACCCTCAGCACCCCCCTCCAGCAGTCCGTCCCAAGCCTCCTCACTTTCCTGGAGATCACTGCAGCGATGTGGGGCGGGCGGATGCACCTGCCACTGCCTGGTATCAATATCACAGGGTCAAAGGCAGGGACGCATCAGGTGCTTGGAGCAGACGTGCGTGCGTACGTGTGCGGGGCATGTCTACTCCCATCAGCCCCTGGCCCCCCATTATGCCCCTGACCTGATTTTTAAAGGGCCAGCGCTCAGGTAATTAAAAAAATTAAATAAAGATTGCTGGCATCGGTCGATATCTAGCCATGGAAGGTGGGCATCCTGAGTGTAACCTGGTGTTTGGGCTGTGAATATATGGGCAAAATCAAGATGGTAAGAAAAGATATTGTTACAGGAATCTTTAGTCGGGGGACCCACGTTTGACGAATCTTCTCCTGTTGTTACAGTAGTTGCTCCCAGTTTTATACTGTAGTTGGTAGTTAAAACCATTTGGAGTGGTGTGAATTAGGCACTTTGTCTATTGGTAAAGCATTATTGATCTGAAATTGAACGTTATAGTAACATTGCAGTGAAGCACCACAGTATGTGTACAACCATTAAAGGGGTATTCCAGGCAAAACCTTTATATATATATATATATATATATATATATATATATATCAAGTTAAACAGATTTGTAAATTACTTCTATTAAAAAATCTTAATCCTTCCAATAGTTATTAGCTTCTGAAGTTTTCTGTCTAACTGCTCAATGATGATGTCACGTCCCCGGAGCATGATGGGAGAATATCCCCATAGGAACTGCACAGCTCCCGGGATGTGAGTCATCAGAGAGCAGTTAGACAGAAAACAACAACTCAACTTCAGAAGCTAATAACTATTGGAAGGATTAAACTTTTTTAATAGAAGTAATTTAAAAAATCTGTTTAACTTTCCGGAGACAGTTGATATATAAAAAAAAGTTTTGGCCCGGAATACCCCTTTAAGCTTTTGAGGTCGTTGCTTGTTCTGTACCATTTGTCCAAAAATTATCGGTTTCCAGAAATTAAGACCCTTATAGTGGCCACATGTGAAAAAAAAAAGGTGGCTATGAGAGGGAATTTGGTGGTAGTGGAGGAGGCCCCTTGGTACTTGAAATAGCGAGGGCTCTGGAGACCTAAAATCTAATTGTGCTCCCTAAGAAAAAAGTAATGTAACCCAATTGTAACATCTGCGCCTTGGTGCTGCCTGCCGCAGCAAGACCATCCCGCTTTGCAGCGGGCTCTAGTGAAAACCAGCGGCACCTTAGACTCTGCACCTTGGCACGGCTCACGCCATCGTCCACACAGGCCCAGAGGATCCACCACGTGCAGCAACCCTAACACCAATTACAAGAAATACATGAATACAATTCATATGCATATACATATCCATCTTCCTTCATTGTAATAAACTGGAAAAAAGACAAAAATAAGTGAGACATAAAATAATATGCCGCTAATTTTATGCCACCACCTGCAGGGTACAGAAAATGGGCCATAAAGAAGTGTTTTTTTTCATGTTGTTTTTTTCCACTTTGCTCATATTATTAGGTTTCTGTGTTTTCTAGAAAGGATAAATGTTCCTATGTAATATATACCTTAGCTTATAATACTGTGCAGGGCAAGCAATGTAGACAGTCCAGCTTTCTCATTTATTGCCACAGGGGAATATCAACTGACCATCTGTTTTTACATTCAGGAAAACTTTCACCATCCTGTCATTGAATTTTATTACCCACCTATTGCTCCAGGAAAACAACCTCATGGACCTGCTTGTGTCTGGATTGAGAAAAGAAAAATTCCTTGCATTTTACAGTCTCCTTAGAATAGGTACTATGTCACTTTTCAGGAATGATTTGAATAAAAATCACCATTGTGGTCACTTCTTCCACTTTGCTTGTGCATGAAAAGGGACTTAGAATTGTTAAAACATGTTACTCATTACCACTTTTTATTAGAGAGTACATAATGTTTTTTTTCCATTGGCATAGTAATAAAATTTGGGTATGAAAGGCTTCATGCACACAATAGTAAAACCGCTCTGTAAAAGCTCTAAGTTGTACTGAGTCAGTATGCGGCGCCCATATTAGTCCATGCTTTCCAATGGTCCCAATTTTGAAATAATAATCCCCCAAACCAGACTGCAATAAAACTTTATGTAAACCCCACCCAAATGTGTCCAATTTGAAGGATTTCTGGCAAGTTTCAACATTTGATTTGTGGCTTATAAATGTTGGTAACTATACTATAACTATATATAATGAGACTTTTAGTGCCATACAATATTTTTGTCAGATCAGCCCAGTGTTCCATATTAGCATTGCATCTAGGGCAAAGTACCTCTTCAATAAGGCAAAGGTGCCATATGGCAGCACACAACCAGACTTTCCAATGCATACCATTCATTTCAAAAGATTTATAAAAAATATGCATGATTTTATTAGATTAAAGGGATATTCCGGGCAAAAATATGTTATTTCCCTATCCAAAGGATAGGGGATAAGATGTCTGATCGTGGGAGGCCCGCTGCTGAGACTGCCCGCGATCTCCCTGCAGCACCCGCATTCTATGCGGGGGCTGCGTCTACATTTTCGGAAACCTACGGGTTTCTGGGACTGGAGACGTGATGTAATGCCACGCCCCCTCTATTCATGTCTATGGGAGGGGGCGTGATGGCCATCACGCCCCCTCCCATAGACATGAATGGAGGGGGCGTGGCGAAGGAGGTTTCCGAAACTGGAGACGCAGCCCCGCATAGAATGCGGGTGCTGCAGGGAAATTGCGGGGGGGGGGGGGTCCCAGCAGCGGGCCCTCTGCGATCAGGCATCTTATCCCCTATCCTTTGGATAGGGGATAAAATGTTTTTGCCAAGAATACCCTTTTATCCCTTAGCAGGGCCATAATTGTCATGTGGCGAGATGAGTATCTTGCCTCAGGTGGAAGATTGTAGAGTCCCCAAGGGACAGAATATTTTATGGAGTGACTGTAAATCATACTTTCTAGCATTTTCTGCTACACACTCTCATACTGTACTGTTAGCTCAGGATGCCCGCCTTCCATGTCACTTCACTCTTTGGCATTATGCCTTAACCCAAGATAAATGTGATAGGCATATACACTTCAATCTTAGTCAAAACCAGACTAGGTTTAATCCATTGACAAAAATGGGATGTCGGTATACCATATAGTATATGTCGCTATACCATTCTGATGGTATGTGTAACGCCTCAGTGTGTGCGCCCCCGCTCTCTTGGGCCCGGGACTCTTAGATCTAAAGGGCCAGTGCACCGGTGATTGGTGCCTGGTCCAATGTGGTTAATTAAGGGTTAAGGTTTGTGAGAGGCAGTGCTGCTTGGATTTAATTAGGCCTCACCTGTGCACTGCCTATAAGTACCATCTCCTCCCACAGCCTCCTGACGGATCTTTGTTGCCTTGTTCCTGAGAGAAAGCGTTCTTTGTTCCTGTGTTCCCTGCATGTTGCCGTACCCATTGCTACTGACTACCGCCTGTGAACCGTTGCTGCCTGCCCTGACCATTTGCTTCGTCCGACTACACCTTTGCCTGATCCTCGTGTACCTTGCCTTATCTCAGCAGCCAGAGAGGCTGAGTTGCTACTGGGAGGAACGACCTGGGGGTTACCTGCCGCAGCAAGTCCATCCCGCTTTGCGGCGGGCTCTGGTGAAAACCAGTAACTCCTTAGACTCCGTTCCCCTGGTACGGCCCACATCCTCACCACTCTGGCACAGCGTATCCACCACCCTCCGCTACCTGCTACCAGCCCAGATCCTGACAGTATGCCAACATATACAGTAGCGTATACACTCAGAAACATACCAAACTGAGTCACAACTAGACTATGTTCAATCCATTGACATCAATGAGGCGCTTGTACACCGCAGTATACGTTGTCAGACCATTTTGACAGTATGTCAACATATACCACTAATGTAAACTCCTTTATTCATGTGAACATAGGCTTACAGTGCAATACATTGACTACATTACAATTTCAAATAAATAACAATGCTAGACACTGACACCACTACAATATACCAAAAACAATATATACTGTACAGTACCTTAGTACCAGTGTCACACAATAAAGTTATACTAACATACTACGTTATACAATTGTTATTGATGTTCTTGGTGGTTACAGAGGTAAGGTGCCCGGCCATCTACAGCGCCCCCTTCAGCATATTTATAGTAATAGAAGTTATAATTGTTGACAATTTTGAGAACATTGCTTTCACGCATGGTTTGCTATACTCTTTAAATCCTTCAGATATGGCCACATTGACATATTTCTCCTTAAGACGTTTAAGTGCGAGCAATTCCAAACTTCTTTGGATGTATAATGACTTTCTTTCTTCTCTTAGCTCCTTGGTTTGTTATGTCATCTGCCAGCAAATTACCTGTAGCTGCAGTAAAATAGCTATTAAAAAGGTGGCAGTGGGGGGGACGGGTGGAAAAAAAAAGTGCATAGAAATAAAAAAAAAAAAAAAAGGAAAAGCTATGAACTGTGCTGGGTATGGAATTGTAAAGCATAGCCAAATTGTTCTGAACAGAGCTGGAGGGATTGTATGTCATTGCAGAGACAAATTAGGAACAGATGGCTGGAGAAAAACACAGAAGTAGATGGGGGCACTGAATGCAAGGGAATGGCAGAGTGCTCAGTACTTTATCACTCCTGTATCCTAATGGAGTTATCGTAACAAGTAAACCCATTGATGGGCATTTATACATAGGAAAAAACTGAAATACTGATGCAAATGTAAGTCTGGATGCAGCACCGCATAGATAGAGGCCCAATCCTTTTTCCTTCTGACTCTGTAATCCAGCCCTATCTGAATGAGCTCAACATGCTTATATCAGACTGAATCTGATTGGTCAAATCTACTCAGATTTTTCAGGTGAAATGTGAAAAATGTGGACTCTTTGCATTGGTCACCTCAAGAAAGACAAGGACAATGAGTAGGCAGTCATTTAAGGTGGCATTGGTGGAAGGATGGGGGGGGTAGACAATTGGACTAAAAATTTGTTACTGCAGACAACAATGTATTCAATGGGCTGGTAATACTATAGGTATTGGGGTCCACAGATCAATTCCTGTTGTTGTACTAATTACAGTACAGAATTTCACTGACTGAAAGAAGATAAGACCAAATGTCCCACACTAGCATAAAGCATGCTTGTTCCATGTTTAGATAATTAGCTTTGCTATATACACACATGCGCAGAACACTTAGAGAAACAAACATATAGAAGCATATAACCCCAGTAATGTAAATTTGTGTCTACTATTTCTTAAAGGGATTGTACAATTTGAACAACATATATTAGAAAAGTAATGTAACAGGTGTGTCTACCTCTGCTTCTGACAGCAATTTTAACCCCTCCTGCGTTTGACTGCGGCATCACTCATTTCTATGATGATGCCAAGGCTAATCAGGAGGCATGGACATCAAGCCACTGGCATCTGGTGTCAGGATCCGGACTGGTATGCAGCGAGGACACTGGAGGTGGATCCTCTGTGTCAGTGAGGTGATGGCGTGGGCTGTACCAGGGGAACGGAATCTAAGGGGTTACTGGTTTTCACCAGAGCCCGCCGCAAAGCGGGATGGACTTGCAGCGGCAGGTAACCCCCAGGTCGTTCCACCCGATAGCGACTCAACCCCACTGACAGCTGAGACAGGCGCGGTACACAGGGACAAGGCAAGAGCAAGGTCGGACGTAGCAGAAGGTCAGGGCAGGCAGCAAGAGTCGTAGTCAGGGGCAACAGCAGAAGGTCTGGGTACACAGGCTTGGGAACACACTAAAGCGCTTTCTCAGGGCACTAAGGCAACAAGATCCGGCGAGGACAGGAAGGGGAAGTGGGTTTATATAGGAATGGGAAGTGATTGACACTGATTGGGCCAGGCACCAATTAATGGTGCACTGGCCCTTTAAATCTCAGAGAGCCGGCGCGCGCGCCCTAGAGAGCGGGGCCGCGTGAGCCGGGACGTGACAGCCGGGGAACGGGACAGGTTAGTGGATTGGGATGCGACCCGCGGGCGGGCACGTCCCGCTACGTGGATCGCATCCCAGCCGGCAGTGACAGTGCAGCGTTCCTGTTCAGCGAAGCTGACCGGGGAGCTGCAGAGAAGAGAACCGGAGCGCTCAGCGTAACAGTACCCCCCCCCCCTTTGGTCTCCCCCTCTTTTTGGAGCCCAGGAACCTATGGATGAGATCCTCGTCGAGGATATTGTCCTCGGGTTCCCAAGACCTCTCTTCGGGGCCACAATTCTCCCAGTCAACAAGAATTTTTTTTTTTTTACCTCTGACAAACTTGTAGGCGAGGATTTCTTTTACTGCGAAGACATCAGAGGAGCCAGAGACAGGATCAGGATTGGTGACCTTGGGGGAAAAGCTGTTAAGAACAAGAGGTTTGAGAAGGGAAACATGAAAGGAGTTAGGAATACGAAGAGAAGGAGGAAGATGAAGCTTGTAGGAGACAGAGTTGATTTGACTTTTAACTTTAAATGGTCCAAGGTAACGTGGACCCAGCTTGTAGCTAGGATCACGAAACCGGATATATTTGGCAGAGAGCACACTTTGTCACCAGGAGCGAAGACAGGAAGAGTTCTTCTCTTTTTATCTGCATGTCTCTTCATACGAGACGAGGCCAGTAGGAGCGGTTTTTGAGTCTCCTTCCAGATAACGGAGAAGTCCCGGGTTACTTCATCCACAGCAGGAACTCCAGAAGAAGTGGGAATGGGGAGGGGGGGCAGAGGGTGACGGCCATACACCACAAAGAATGGGGATTTGGCGGAGGATTCAGAATTTTTGAAATTGTACGAGAATTCAGCCCAGGGCAGAAGGTTGACCCAATCATCTTGGCGAGAGGAGACAAAATGTCGCAAGTAGTCACCAAGAATCTGGTTGACTCTTTCCACTTGGATTGGGGGTGATAGGAGGACGAGAAATTTAATTTGATCTTTAATTGATTACAGAGAGCTCTCCAAAATTTTGACACAAATTGAACGCCTCTATCCAAGACGATATGCGTGGGAAGCCCGTGAATACGAAAAATGTGCAGAAAAAATTGCTTCGCCAACTGTGGCGCAGAAGGAAGGCCTGGAAGCGGAATGAAGTGTGCCATCTTGGAAAAACGATCAACGACCACCCAGATGACGGTGTTGCCATGGGATACGGGAAGATCAGTAATGAAATCCATGGCAATTTGGGACCATGGTTGCTCAGAGACGGGCAAAGGAAGGAAGAGTCCGACAGGCTTCTGGCGAGGGGTTTTACCCCGGGCACAAACTGTACAGGCCCGAACAAAATCAGTAACGTCACCCTCTAGTGTAGGCCACCAATACAGACGGGAGACGAGCTGAATGGACTTTTTAATGCCAGAATGACCAGCCAGGTGAGAAGAATGCCCCCATTTGAGGATCTTGAGGCGAAGGCGTGGGGGAACGAAAGTCTTTCCAGGGGGGGGTTTGCCCCAGTGAGGCTGGAACAGAGGAGACCAGGCACTCAGGCGGAATGATATGCTGCAGAGGGGCTTCAGACTCGGAGGCATCAGAGGAACGAGAAAGGGAGTCAGCTCTGACATTCTTGTCAGCGGAACGGAAGTGTATCTCGAAGTTGAAGTGGGCAAAAAACAACGACCACCTAGCCTGGCGAGGATTCAGACGTTGAGCGGACTGGAGGTAAGACAGATTCTTGTGGTCAGTGTAAATGACAATGGGGTGTTTGGAACCCTCCAATAGATGTCTCCACTCCTCGAGTGCTAACTTTATGGCCAGAAGTTCACGATCTCCAATAGAGTAGTTCTTTTCTGCCGGGGAGAAAGTCTTTGAGAAAAAACCCCAAGTAATGTTACGTCCGGTAGCGTTTTTTGCAGAAGTATGGCTCCGGCTCTGACTGAGGAAGCGTCTACTTCCAGGAAGAATGGTTTAAACGGATGAGGTCTGGACAGAACTGGTGCAGAGGCGAAGGCAGCTTTGAGGCAATTGAAGGCCTCATCTGCTTGTGGAGGCCACAACTTAGGATTAGCATTCTTCCTGATCAGAGCCACAATAGGGGCCACAATGGTGGAGAAGTGGGGAATAAACTGTCGGTAATAGTTGGCGAATCCCAGGAAGCGTTGGATAGCGCGGAGTCCAGAAGGGCGTGGCCAATCCAAAACAGCCGACAGTTTATCTGGATCCATTTGAAGCCCTTGGCCTGAGACTAGGTAACCTAGGAAAGGAAGACTGTTGCATTCAAAGAGACATTTTTCGAATTTAGCGTACAGGTGGTTTTCACTGAGTCTTTGGAGCACTTGACGGACATGACAAAGGTGTTCCTCTAAGTTAGAGGAAAAAATCAAGATGTCATCCAAGTAAACCACAACACAGGTGTACAATGAGTCCCGAAAGATCTCATTAACAAAGTCCTGGAAGACTGCAGGAGAATTGCAGAGCCCAAAGGGCATAACTAGATATTCAAAATGTCCATGTCTGGTATTGAAAGCGGTCTTCCACTCATCACCTTTATGGATGCAAATAAGATTATACGCGCCCCTTAAGTCCAGTTTGGTGAAGATACTTGCTCCGCATAGACGGTCAAAGAGTTCGGAGATCAAAGGTAGGGGATAGCGGTTTTTGATGGTAATTTTATTTAAACCGCGGTAGTCAATACATGGACGTAAGGATCCATCCTTTTTAGAAACAAAGAAGAACCCCGCTCCAGCAGGGGATGAGGATTTCCGAATAAAACCTCTCTTTAGGTTCTCCTTGATATACTCCGACATGGCTTGAGTCTCTGGGGCTGACAGAGGGTAAATCCTGCCACGGGGCGGAGTGGTACCAGGAAAGAGGTCAATGGGACAATCATAAGGTCTATGAAGAGGTAAGATCTCTGCTTGCTCTTAGCAGAAAACATCTGAAAAGTCCTGGTAAGCCTTGGGAAGGCCCGGTAAAGGTGAAGCCTCAGGGGTTTGACAAGTGGGAGCAGCTGTGAGGCATCGCTTGTGACAAGAAGGACCCCAGCTTTTGATCTCCCCGGTGGTCCAGTCGAGGGTAGGAGCATGACGTTGGAGCCACGGCAGGCCGAGAAGAACTTCAGAGGTGCAGTTAGGCAGAACGAAAAATTCAATTCTTTCATGGTGAAGTCCAATGCTCATGGGCAGGGGTTTAGTGCTGTAACGCACAGTGCAGTCCAATTTCTCTCCGTTAACAGAAGAGATAAAGAGCGGCTTGACGAGATGGGTTACTGGAATACTGAACCTATTAACGAAAGAGGCCAAGATAAAGTTTCCTGCAGAACCTAAGTCCAAGAAGGCCACTGCTGAGAAGGAGGAGTTGGCGGAAGGAGAAATCCGCACAGGTACAGTCAGATGTGGAGAGGCAGAATTCACACCAAGAGTCGTTTCACCCTTGTGAAGTAGGTACGTGCGTTTCTCCTGATGCGGAGGGCGGATAGGACAGTCTTTTAGGAAGTGTTGGGTACTTGCACAGTACAGGCTCAAATTCTCATTACGGCGGCGAGTCCTCTCTTGTAGGGTCAGGCGAGACCGATCCACTTGCATAGCCTCCTCGGTGGAAGGCACAGGAACAGATTGCAAAGGACGTTGGAAGAGAGGAGCCGAGGAGAAAAACCGCCTGGTGCGAACAAGATCCTTTTCCTGTCGAAGTTCCTGGCGTCTTTCCGAGAAACGCATGTCAATGCGGGTGGCCAAATGGATTAGTTCAGACAGATTTGCAGGAATTTCTCGTGCGGCCAGGATATCTTTGATGTTACTGGATAAGCCTTTCTTGAAGGTTGCGTAGAGGGCCTCATTATTCCAGGATAGCTCAGAGGCGAGGGTACGGAACTGGATGGCGTATTCACCCACAGAAGAACTCCCTTGGACGAGGTTCAGCAAAGCAGTCTCGGCTGAGGAGGCCCGGGCTGGCTCCTCAAAAACTCTACTTACTTCTGAGAAGAAGGACTGGATAGTAGCGGTGGCGGGATCGTTGCGGTCCCAAAGCAGTGTGGCCCATGACAAGGCCTTTCCAGACAGGAGACTGACCACGAAAGCCACTTTAGACTGTTCAGTAGGGAATTGGTCCGACATCCTCTCCAGGTGTAGGGAACACTGGGACAGGAATCCACGGCACTGTTTAGAGTCCCCATCAAACTTGTCCAGTAGAGACAGGCGGAAGCTGTGCGAGGAGGAGATGCAGGAGCTGGCGGAGGAGATGATTGCTGTAGTTGCGGCAGAAGCTGTTGCAGCATAACGGTCAGTTGAGTCAGCTGCTGTCCTTGTTGCGCGATCTGCAACCACAGTGGTTGGGTCAGCGACACTAGGCAGCGGGACCTCAGCGGGATCCATGGCCGGATCTACTGTCAGGATCCGGACTGGTATGCAGCGAGGACACTGGAGGTGGATCCTCTGTGTCAGTGAGGTGATGGCGTGGGCTGTACCAGGGGAACGGAATCTAAGGGGTTACTGGTTTTCACCAGAGCCCGCCGCAAAGCGGGATGGACTTGCAGCGGCAGGTAACCCCCAGGTCGTTCCACCCGATAGCGACTCAACCCAACTGACAGCTGAGACAGGCGCGGTACACAGGGACAAGGCAAGAGCAAGGTCGGACGTAGCAGAAGGTCAGGGCAGGCAGCAAGAGTCGTAGTCAGGGGCAACAGCAGAAGGTCTGGGTACACAGGCTTGGGAACACTCTAAAACGCTTTTTCAGGGCACTAAAGCAACAAGATCCGGCGAGGACAGGAAGGGGAAGTGGGTTTATATAGGAATGGGAAGTGATTGACACTGATTGGGCCAGGCACCAATTAATGGTGCACTGGCCCTTTAAATCTCAGAGAGCCGGCGCACGCGCGCCCGGACGTGACAGCCGGGGAACGGGACAGGTGAGTGGATTGGGATGCGACCCGCGGGTGAGCACGTCCCGCTACGTGGATCGCATCCCAGCCGGCAGTGACAGTGCAGCGTTCCCATTCAGCGGGTCTGACCGGGGCGCTGCAGAGAAGAGAACGCCGCGAGCGCTCCGGGGAGGAGCAGGGACCCGGAGCGCTCGGCGTAACACTGGACTTGGCATCCACACCTTCTAAGGTTAGCTATTTCAACCTCAGTCTGTCTTGTACACGCCTGTGATTGAGGTTCTTCCTTGTTAATGGCTTGTGACCTAACTTCTCTTTTGATTTCTTATTCTGTACCTTGCTGCTATCTATGTTCTGTCTGAAATCTTTTTATCTGTCTGTTTTGTTTATTCCTTATGTTTTGGTATTATTCCTTGGTCTGTAACTGTTTAACCCATTGTGTCCTGACCTTCTCAGTGACTACTGTACTGTTTATTTCCTGTTTTTTCACATTGCATCACCCTGCACCTTACTTGGAGTAGAAGCCGTCGCCAAATGCGGGGCCCACCGTTTAGGGCGGATCATCAAGTATGTGGCAAGTAACCTGGCAATAAGCTAATCACAAAATGGAACCCCAACAAAATCAGATATTATTTTTTGGGATAATCTGTCAACTAGTGTTCAATGGTCCTACAGTGCCACCACAGTGGAGATTAGGCATCACACAAAGCTCATACAAATCAGTAAGCTGTCTGAAAAACAGCAGACAGGACAGGTCTTCCAAAATAAGGGAGACTCTTTGTAACCGCTCCCGGTTCTGGATGGAGGACCCTCAATCATTTAATCAGAATTCCATAATAGAATATATGGAAATGGGCTTTCTAGACTGGACAACTCCTTTACATAGTAAGATTAATTTCCCCAAACTATGACTTAGAAAAGCCTAGATGAATAAGGAGTGCAAATTCACCTGCTGCATTCTAGTTGCAGCACGAGATGCTTTAAAGTTTGACTTATATAACCAAAGTTGCCTATTTAACCCCTTAAAGGGTACCTCTCATCAAAAAAACGTTTGATATATTATAGATTAATGTATGCAGAATAACTTCACAATTGCATGTTATTTAAAAATATGCTTCTTTCTATTTAATTTTACACTTTGAAGAAATGACCACTAGGGGTCTCCCTACCAGTCCTGGCAGCAAGCATTTCAGACTCATGCTGGAGTCCTAAACACTACGTGCTGCCAGACTGCTTTGTTCACAAAGGAGAACACTCAGAGCTGCCAGCCTGCTTTGTTCACAGCCTGTTTGGCTGTGAACAAAGCAGGCTGGCAGCTCTGAGTGTTTAGGACTCCAGCATGAGTCAGAAATGCTTGCTGCCAGGTCTGGTAGGGAAAAATTCAATAGAAAGAAGCATATTTTTCATTAACATGCTATTGGAAAGTTATTCAACATTCATTAATCTAAAATATATCAAAAGATTATTTGATGAGAGGTACCCTTTAAGGACGCAGCCCTTTTTCCCCTTAAGGACTGAGCCCTTTTTCGCAATTTTGACCACCGACACTTTACGAATTAATAACGCGAAAATGCTTTTACCGAATATTCTGATTCTGGGAATGTTTTTTCGTGACATATTCTACTTTATTTTGGTGGTAAATTTTCGGCGTTACTTGCATCCTTTTTTGGTGAAAAGTCCCAAAATTTCATGAAAATGTTGAAAATGTAGCATTTTTCTAACTTTGAAGCTCTCTACTTGTAAGGAAAATGGATATTCACAATACATTTTATTTTTCTTCACAAATACAATATGTCTACTTTATGTTAGCATCATAAAATGGACATATTTTTGCTTTTTGAAAAAATTTGAGGGCTTCAAAGTAGAGCAGCAATTTTCAAAAATTTCATGAAAATTGCTAAATCTGAAGGGACAGATGTTACAGAACTACAACTCCCGGCATGCCTGGGCAGTCCGGGCATGCTGAGAGTTGCAGTTTGGCAACATCTGGAGGGCTACCGTTTGGGCACCACTGTAACAGTGGTCTCCAAACTGTGACCCTCCAGATGTTGCAAAACCACAACTCCCAGCATGCCCAGACAGCCTTTGGCTGTCTGGGCATGCTGGGAGTTGCAGTTTGGCCTTCCTAGTGGTTGCCACAGTAAAGATCATTTTACTTTCACTTTCAATTACGCCACCCCCCCCCCCCCCCCCCCACCGTCGATTCCCTACCTGAGTAAGTATCCAGCAGGCTCCAGCAAAGATCCCGGGTCCCCAGGCATCTTCTCCTGCAGGTATGGCCTCCATCTTCTTCCCAGATCCCCTCGACATCCAGGGGCGGGCAGAACGGGGGTTGCCATGGCAATCCCTGTCCTGCGCTGCCATTGGTCAGAACTCCGTTCTGACTAATGGCAGGGGATAGGAGGAGATCGCAGCTCTGCGACCTCACTCCTATCCCTTAAGCTGATCGGGGCTGTTGCTGACAACTCCGATCAGCCCTATTTTCCAGGTGATCGGGTCACCAGAGACCCAATCAGCCCGGAATTGGAGAAAATCGCATGTCTGAATTGACATGCGATTTTCTCCAATCGCCGACATGGGGGGTCTCAGGACCCCCCTGGGCGATGTGCCGGTGTGCCTGCTTAACGATTTCAGCAGGCATCCGGCACCTGCTCCCCTCCAGCTAGCGGCGGGGGCAGGGAATGCGCAGGGTGTATCCATACGCCCTGTGTCCTTAAGGACTTCAGGAAATGGGGGCATATGGATACGCCCTGTGTCCTTAAGAGGTTAAAGTAGTACTCCAGTATAATAAAACGTATCCCCTAAACTAAGAAAAGGGGATAATTTTCAGATCGTGGGGGGTCCGACCGCTGGAGCCCCCCGTGATCTCCCATATGGGGCCCTTGGGTCTTTGCCGAAATAGCGTGTTTCGACCACCACATGATGTGGCAGCCGACACGCCTCCTCAATACATTTCTATGGTAGAGGCGTAGGCTGCCGAATGCAGCTGTAACACTCAAGTTTCTGAAGACAGGAACTCCGGAGGATGTGGATCCACTGGACCTGTGTGGCAGATGACTCGGACCGTACCAGGGAGCAGAGTCTAAGGTGCCGCTGGTTTTCAACAGAGCCTGCCGCAAAGCAGGATGGACTTGCTGCTGCAGGCGACACCCAGGTCGCTTACCCCTGGCACGGCTCCACCACACAGGCATCTAAGGAGATGTGAGGCACAGGTGGGATAAGGCAGCTCGTAGTCTGGATAGCAGAAGGTCAGGGCAGGCGGCACAGTAGCATAGTCTAGACATAGCAGGAGGTCAGTAGGCAGGCGGCACAGGAGCAAGGTCGAGTCACAAAGCAAGAAATCTGATACCCGGCAAGGCAATACAGAGGAATGCTTTTCCTCAGGCTCAAGGCAACAAAGATCCGGCAGGAAACTGAGGAGGGTGGAGGAATTTATAAATGAGCCACAGGTGGATTACACTAATGAGTGTACTGGCCCTTTAAATCTTAAAGCTCCGGCATGCGCACGCCCTAGGGGACGGGGACGCATGCACCGGAGCAGAGAAGCGGAGGCGGAGGCAGGAGAAACACCTGGAGAGTGACAGACTGGGGCTACAACAGGTAAGGGGACCATGCGCTCTCGGCCAGCGTGTGCGACCGGAGCGCATAACCTAACTGCAGCACTCCAGCTCTCCCATAGATATGTATTGAGGGGTCGTGTTGTTTGCTGCATCATGTGGTGATAGGGCCACTGACTAGCGGGGCCCCGTATGGGAGATCGCGGGGGGGGGGGCAGCGGTCGGACCCCCCATGATCTTAAACTTATCCCCTAGGGGATAAGTTTTCTTATCCCAAAGTATTCCTTTAATAGGTAATAATTAGAGATGAGCGAATTTTAGAAAAATTTGATTCGTACGATTTGCAAAATTTTCTCCCAAAAATTGTTTCGGACCAAATTTATTGCAGTGAATTGCTATTAAAAATGGCTATTTCTGGCCTACAGAGAGCCTCAATAGTGGTGTATAACACTTTGCCTTGCTGTAACATGCATAGGGTGTGTGCAGGGTTAGTGAAATAATACTGTAGATCAGAGGCATCGCTATTACAATCACTGTTGCAGAGCGGCACAATGACAGAGCCTGGAGTTGGCATCAGTATGAGTAGACCATATAGTAGCTGAATGACACAGTGTGGAGGTGGGTGCAGCATGAGGAGAACATATAGTGGCTGAATGACCCAGCGTGGAGGTGGAGGCAGAATGAGGAGACCATATAGGGGCTGAATGACCCAGTGTGGAAGTGGGAACCATATAGTGGCTGAATGACACTGCGTGTAGGTGGCGGCAGCATAAGAACATATAGTGGCTGAATGACAAAGCCTGGAGTTGGCGTCAGCATGAGGAGACCGTATAGTGTCTGAATGACACAGCCTGGAGTTGGCGGCAGCATGAGGAGACCATATAGTGGCTGAATGACCCAGCACGGAGTTAGCGGCAGCATGAGGAGAATATATAGTGCCCGAATGACACAGTGTGGAGGTGGAGGCAGAATAAGGAGACCATATAGTGGCTGAATGACCCAGCGTGGAAGTGGGAACCATATAGTGGCTGAATGACACTGCGTGGATGTGGCGGCAGCATAAGGAGAACATATAGTGGCTGAATGTCCCAGCATGGAGGTGGCGGCAGTATGAGGGGACCATATAGTGCCATAATAACACAGCATGGAGGTGGCGGCAGCATGAGGAGACCATATAGTAGCTGAATGAACAGCCTGGAGTTAGCGGCAGCATGAGGAGACCATATAGTGGTTGAATGACACAGCCTGGAGTTGGCGGCAGCATGAGGAGACCATATAGTGGCTTAATGACACAGCCTGGAGTTGGCGGCAGCATGAGGAGAACATATAGTGGCTGAATGACACTGCCTGGAGGTGGCGGAAGCATGAGGAGAACATATGGTGGCAGGATGAGACAGCCTGGAGCGGGCATCAGCATGAGGAGAACATATAGTGGCTGAATGAGACAGCCTGGAGGTGGCAGCAGCATCAGAAGTCCTGAAAGTGACCCGGTGACAGAGTGGTGCAGTGGGTGACAATACCAGTACACAGTGACAAAGGTAGGCGAAAAAATTTGAACTTGGCATCAGATGTGTGGCATAAGGCGGGTGACAGGATCAGAATAGTAGCTGAGGCAGTAGGCAGAAGAAAACTGTATCTTTTGTAAAAGTATTAGTGTGTACAAGTAAGTATTGAGGATATGCATTATGTAAAACTTAAATAATATGCTTAGGATAAAATATATGGACCTTCATAGATTTTTTTTTAAATCAAACAAAAGGAAAGGTGTGCAAAAAACACCATGTGCCACCTACACCACCAAGTATTGACAAATCAAGTTTGGCTGCCCAGAAGTCCAGCAGATCTTCAAGGTTAGGTGGAAGGTCATGTCAAGGTATTCTGACAACCTGCTGGTTCAGGCCCTGCTCCATGTCTACCTGCTGCTGATGAGTTGCTTCACTATGCGAATGAAGAAAGCTACTCATCAGCGACTGTAGCCATGGTAGTGGAATGTGAGCGCAGAGGCCCCCCCCCCCCCCGAGTGAGACCTACAAGAGGATGGACGATGGCGCAGATAGGCATTGGCCAACTGACTACGTACGATGGCTCTGTAGGTCAGTTTGTCCTCCCTCTCAGTGGGTGTAAAAAAGGCCCCTCAACTGCGAAACCTAAACTGTGCTCCATTGTGCCCCTCCCCCTCCTCCTCCTCCAGTCCTGCCCCCACAGGGCTCATGTGGCAGTGAGATGTAGGCGCCACTTCACCAGTGCCCTGACCAGCCATCGTTTCCAGCATGTGTTATAGTAAATGAAGCAGTGGAATGATGTCATTCATGCCGTAATCCTGGCGACTGACTAATATTGTGGCTCCCTCAAAGGGCCTGAGCAAACGGCAGGTGTCACGTATGAGCTGCCACTAGTTGACATTGAAATTACACAGGGGAGTCCCCCTATCCGTTTGGATCACCAAGAAATCAGGGATGGCTTTTCTCTTTGTGTGGAAATGTTGCAAATCAGACTACGGTATGTTGGGGGATACCGTTCTGACGCTGCAACTCAAGGAGGATGTGCTTTGCAGTGTACGAGTGACTGAAGTGTATGCAAAGTTTCCTTCCCATTGTTAGGATGTCTTTCAGATGGGGGGAACACTTCAGGAATCACATGACAACCAGATTGAACACATGTGCCAAACAGGGCGCATTTCTCAGGCTTTCTTGTCACTGCGCAGACAAGATGTTCTTCCCGTTGTCGGTCACCATGGTTCCCATTTCCAGTTTTCATGGAGTAAGCCATGATTGGATTTCATGATGAATGACTTTTAGCAGTTCTTCCCCTGTGTGACTCCATTTGCCAAGACAAACCATGTGAAGAAAAGTGTGACACCGCCGTGCCCTGCACACATGGTATGCTGGTGGGGCACTGAGACTTGTCCGTGCAGTGGAGGCTGAGGACACGGTGGAGGATGAGTAGTCACACACTGTGACAGGACCAACAGCTTGAGAGCGTGGTGGCAGAAGCCCAGTGGACCGTAAAGGACATGTATTGTCCATGACCATATTTACAGCTCTACAAGTTGGCGCTTCCGTGCACTTTGGTACAGTCCGACAGGCTCAAGGACTGGCCCACCTCCTCTTCCACAAAATTGTGCAGGGCTGCTACTGCCTTCTTCGCAAAGAAATGACGGCTTGGGTATCTCCACCTCGGCTCGGCACAAGCCATCAGTTCTCTGAAAGGTGCAGAATCCACCACTTGAAAAGGGAGGACTGCAGCACCAGAAACTTGTCTCTTGGACATGGCTTTGCCGATGGATTGCTGGCAGAATGACTGACTCGAAGTAGGAGAAGCCGGAGCATCGGGAGTGACAGAACATGGGTATGATACACAGCTCCCTTCGGCTGAGGTGGTGGAGCCTTGGCTGGCTGAAACAGGGAGTGGTGTACCACTGGGTGATGCTGCAGGCTGGACCACAACATCGGAGCCACTGGTCTCCCAGGCTGCTTTATGGTGATGCTGCACATGTTGATGCAGGGCCGTGGCTGAACCACCTCCCACGCCACTCTCCTCATCACTACTTGGCTGCCTAGCGGAGGAAGCGACGGATGTCTCCTCCACTTCTTGGCTGGGCAGTAGCTGCTGACTGTCCTCTAGTATATCGTCCTCACTAAATAGTGGAGCTCAACCAACAGCATAAGATACTTCTGTGGGGGAGGGAACAACAGAAGCAATGGGAGGACAGGGACTGCTCCCGGGCCATGCCAACTGAGGGTTGTGTCTGAGGAACCCACCGACTGTTGACCGGGGATGTCAGATGTCACTTGTGATTAAGTGGATGACCGTGTTAGCCAATCGATGATGGCAGATTTGGCAGGTTGCTGGTCGAGACATGACCGTTAGCTGATACCGGTAGCTCAGGCCTCTCACTGCGACTCCTGCTGCTACTTGCCCCTAGTCGGCTGCAACCTCTGCCTGATGAATTTAGGCCTCTGCCACTCCTCTGTGCAGGTCCCGGCACTTCTCTGCCTGACATACTTAGTGCGTATATGAGGGGAGTACAATACGCTCCACTACGCTTAAAACAGTATTTGTCTACAACACCAGCAGATGTGTACTTTTGGCTGGCCTTTCACAGTATCCAGGCCCTTAAGACTTTAACAGGAACAAAATGGTACACCACTTAGATGTACATATGTGGTATGCCCTTATGAGGGGAGGACAATGCGCTCCAGTACGCTTAAAACAGTATTTGTCTACAACACCAGCAGGTGTGTACTTTTGGCTGGCCTTTCACAGCATCTAGGCCCTTAAGACTTTAACAGGAACAAAATGGTTTGATATATGCACAGGTTACACTTAATAGAGTACAATATGCTTTTAGTGCTCTGCTCACCCTTACTGGCTTGCTACTATTAGCTTTTCAATTGTTGTACACACCAGTGCTGCAGCACACAGTCGCTGTGTACTACACCCAAAATTGCACTTTCTCTCTCAATCTCACTCCCTTCCCTATCAGTGCTTTCAGGCTGGATTTGGGATTGAGGTGAATCGCTGCTGTAAAAAAGCTTTTCTGTGCAACACACTGCTCTTGTAACGGTCCGGACAGGTGGCTGGAGGTGGATCCACTGGACCAGAGGAGTGATGGCGTGGGCCGTACCCAGGGAACGTAATCTAAGGAGCTACTGGTCTTCACCAGAGTTCACCGCAATGCGGGATGGTCTTGCTGCGGCAGGTAGCCCCCAGGTCGTTCCACCAGATAGCGACTCAACCCCTCTGGTTGCTGAGATAGGCGCGGTACAGGAGGAACGGACAGAAGCGTAGTCAGACGTAGCAAAGGTCAGGGCAGGCAGCACAGGTTCAGAAGCGGTAGTCACTAACAACAAGTCAAGGCAGGCAGCACAGGTTCGGAGGCGGTTGTCACGGCTAAGGGTCGGCAACGGGCAGGGAACACTTTAATAATGGAACGCTTTCTCAGAGGCACGAGGCACAAAGATCTGGCGAGGGCAGGAAGGGGCTGGAGACTTTTATAAGACAGTAAGGGCCAGGCACCAATGAATGGTGCGCTGGCCCTTAAAATTTAATGAAGCCGGCGCGCGCGCGCCCTAAGGACCGGGGCCGCGCGCGCCGGGAGGAAGAGGCAGCGCAAGGGGACAGGACCGCGGGTAAGTGAGCACGGGATGCGGTGTGTGTGTGGGGACCGGCCGCCACACTAACCGCATGCCCGATGGCAGAAACCCTGCGCTCCCGGTCAGCGTGTCTGACCGGGATGCGCAGGGAAGCCGCAGACTGGGACAGAGGCAGCGAGCGCTCCGGTCCAGAGGAGAGGACCGGAACGCTCACTGTAACAGCTCTCTGTCCCTCTCTCTCTGCAATAAAACGCTGGTATGACTGGGAGGTGAATCGCTGCTGTAAAAATGTTTTCCTGTGCAACACACACTGCTCTCTGTCCTTTCCCTCTCTCTGTAATAAAAGGCTGAAGTGACTGGCCGCAAGATGGCTGCCGATTATATAGGGCTGTGACATCACAGGGGTGACTGGCTGCTCATAGGCTGCATGCTGCATGTGATTCAGGGTCATCCCGCCTACCCTTGTTCCCGCCTTCCCAGGATTCTTTGCCCCATGTCCTCACATGTGGATCCACCATTTTAGATGCCCTGGAGCCTGGACAGCACTAAATGCAGTTTAACGAAGCGATTTGCGCAATTGATATTCAAATTTGGAATCGTCAAATTTGATTCGCTCATCCCTAGTAATGATGTGCAAAACTGGTTCCCAATTTGGAGCTCTAGAGTTCACATAAGACCAGACCCCAACTGGTTCACCTACCTGGCTAAATATATAGTAAAGTGTTACGGTTTGCACTCCGTCTGCCAGTGCTGGCCGTCAGGGCCGGCCTTAGGTGTTCAGGCGCCCTGTGCGAGCTAACCTTGTGGCGCCCCCCCCCCCCCCATTACTTCATAAACATACAAAAAGAGGAAACAAATATTTTTTCTGTCCCTGTCCCCCTTAATCAGTCCCCTGTCCCTTTAATCAGTCCCCTGTCCCCCTTAATCAGTCCCCTGCCCCCTTAATCAGTCCCATGTCCCCTTAATCAGTCCCATGTCCCCTTTAACCAGTCCCCTGCCCCCCCTTAATCAGATGCAGACCGCCTTAATCAGGCCCTCCCCCTTCACCAGTCCCCCTTAAGCAGACTCAGACCCCCCCCCCCACTTCACCAGTCCCATGTTCTTATTACTCAGTCCCCTGTCACTCATAATCAGACCATCTCCCCCTTCACCCCTTAATCAGACCATCCCCCCTTCACCAGTCCCCCTTAATCAGACTCAGACCCTACACTCTAATATACTCATCTTTTCCATATTTCAGAAATCTGGAAAAGCTGAGTAGATTAGAGTGTGGGATTTGCAGAAATCAGGAAAAGATGAGTACATGAGAGTGTAGGATTTGCAGAAATCTGGAAAATCTGAGTAGATTAGAGTGTAGGATTTGCAGAAATCTGGAAACGTTGAGTAGATTAGAGTGTAGGGTTTGCAGAAATCAGGAAAAGCTGAGTAGATAAGAGTGTAGGGTTTGCAGAAATCAGGAAAAGCTGAGTAGATTAGAGTGTAGGATTTGCAGAAACCAGAAAAAGCTGAGTAGATTAGACTGTAGGGTTTGAAGAATTATGTGTCCAGGCTGAATACATAAGACTGTAGGGTTTGAAGAAATCGGTGTCCATGCTGAATACCTAAGAGTGTAGGGTTTGAAATATGGAAAAGCTGAGTAGATTAGAGTTTAGGGTTTGAAGAAATCTGTGTTCAGGCTGCATACATTAGACCAGGGGTCCTCACACTTTTTAAACGGGGGGCCAGTTCACGGTCCCTCAGACTGTTGGAGGGCCGGACTATAGATAAAAAAAAAAAACATGAACAAATTCCTATGCACACTTATATATCTTATTAGTGGACTACCCCTTTAAGTACACAGAATAGTTCCCCCCACATTAGGTTGGCAGTATAGATCCCCCCACATTAGGTTTTAGTTCCCCCACATTAGGGTTGGCAGTATAGTTCCCCCACATTAGGTGCAGTACAGTTCCCCCACGTTAGGTGCAGTACAGTTCCTCCACATTAGGTGCAGTACAGTTCCCCCACATTAGGGGCAGAACAGTTCCCCCACATTAGGTGCAGTAAAGTTCCCCCACATTAGGTGCAGTATAGTTCCCCCACATTAGGTGCAGTACAGCTCCCCACATTAGGTGCAGTATAGTTCCCCACATTAGGTGCAGTATAGTTCCCCCATATTAGGTTAGAATTAGAATCTTGTCCCCACCCCAGTCTCCGGCTCTTCTTATGTCTTTAAGGTCAAAGAGGTTCTTGCCACTAAGACCATGAGTGGTAAACAATTCTTCTTGGTTGACTGGGAAGGTTATGGTCCTGAGGAAAGATCTTGGGAGCCGGAGGAGAATATCCACTACCGTGACCTTCTCAGGAAATTTCTGAACAGCAAAAGGAGGGGGAGACCAAAGCGGGGGGGGGGGGGTTACTGTTATGGTTTGCGCTCTCAGCCCGCGAATCCCAGCCCGTCACTCACATTGTTCCCCTGCTGCCTCCTCTTCTGCCTCTGAGCTCTGCATATGTGTCCCCGTCTCCTAGGGTGTGCACGCCAGAGCTTTAAGATTTAAAGGGCCAGTACGCCCATAATTATGTGCAACACCTGTGCCTCCTCTATGAGTTCCTGCTCCTCCCCCACATCCCTGCTGGATCTTTGTTGCCTTGTGCCACTGAGAAAGCGTTACTGTGTTTTGCCTTGCCCTGTTACTGACCTCCTTTTACGTTCCTGACCTTGCTCCTGTGCTGCCTGCCTACTGACCTCCTGCTTCGTTCCTAACTATGCAGCTATGCTGCCAGCCCTGACCTTCTGCTATCCAGACGAGTTGCTGTTTCCCATCTGTACCTAAAATCTCCTCAGCCACCTGTGTGTTCAAGTCGTGCCAGGGGTAGTGACTTGGGTGCCGGCTGCCACAGCAAGTCCATCCCGCTTTGCGGCGGGCTCTGGTGAAAACCAATGGCCCCTTAAACTCCGCTCCCTGGTACAGCCCACACAGGTCAAGCAGATATACTACCTCCAGTGTTCCTGTCTACTGAACCGTGAGTGGTGCATAAAGGTCTGAGCTGCAGCATAAAGATTATACACTTGAGATTAAGAAGGAGATCAGTGGTCGAGGGGGGTTTGCCTTTATGAGGTCAAATATTTTCAATGATAGCCATGCTCTTGTCTACATTAATTGTTTCTTTCCCCAATAAAATAATATTTATTTATTCCGTTTGTATGTTTAGTTTTATTATTCTGTTTACAAAGTAATTATGGAGCCGTCATCATTAGTCAAATAGATAATAAGAAATTGATGATTTGCTGGAGTCCAGGCTACCCACATAGAAGTGATTCATGTTAACATCATTTTCCAAGCTACAAACAATTCAGATTTACTGCTGACTAGTCGCATCCTTTGCTCTGTTTTCTTAAAATAATTTTATTCACATTTTATTTGGGGCTTGGTTGCAGGGGTAAGAGCTAACTTTAAATTAAACTCCCTGTGCAGAATTTAGTTTTGGTGCATACAAAGGCTTTCTTTACAAATCGAATTGATATTTTAAAGTGTCACTGTCATTTAGAACAACTTTTGATAAATTGTTTAGACATGTCAAACGTTTAGATCACTCAGGGTCTCAATCCCGAGACTTGCTGCAATCGCGAGTTACAACCGGGTGAGCTGCACAGCAGCACACTCCCTGGCTGTCAATCAAATCCAAACTACATAAACCTATGGAGTAAAATGTCGGATTTGCTGGCCGAGCAGGGAGTGGATCTCACTTCTGCTCACTTTACTGGCTTATAACTCACAATCACAGCGATCAGGACTGAGACCCGGTGCGATCTAAACTTTAGACGTGTTTGGGCAACATGTAAAAGGTTGCAACTCTTTAAATATATACTTTATATACCAGCTCTCCATCCTTTGACTATTGCAGGTCACATTCCAATGCACAATGGGTGATCAAACTGTTTCATAAAAAATGTGCATAGCTTAAAGGGGTATTGTGCCCACTCATTTGGTGTAAGAAAGTCAGTTTGGTGTAAGAAAGTTGCTCATTTTCACATCAAATGTTAATAGACTCCTAAAAACATGTATACATCAGGCCCCAAATTAAACTCAGACCCCCAGTATAGACCCCAAAATTAATTTAGACCACTAAGTAAAATCAGACTCAAGTCAGCACCATAAAAAGAACCCAAGACCAGACCCCAAATTAGTTCTGACCCCTAGATTACCCCAGACACTTTAACTATTCAGACTCAAAGCCAGAAGCTAAAATTAATTCAGACCCCAAACCTTCAAATGAGTTCAGAAATCAGGCACGACCCCCAAATTAATTCAGACCCCATACCAGACTCATCATTTCATTACTGGCCCTTATTGGGTCCTCTGTTCCCACTGTGCAGGCACAACCACACTCCAGTTGTGCGGCCATAGGCCACTATGGTTTTATTTAAAGGGGTACTATGCTGCTCAGTTCTGAACGCTTAAAGCCGGCGCCGGGAGCTCATGATGTCATAGCCCCGCCCCTCATGATGTCATGTCCTGCCCCCTCAATGCCCCATAGACTCGCATTGAGGGGGTGGGTCGTGACATCATGAGAGGGCGTGGCTATGATGTCACAAGCTCCCGGCGCCGGCTCTAAGCATTCAGAAAATGTTGTTCTAAACACTGAGCACCGGATTACCCCTTTAAAGGGAAACTATCAGTTTCACCCACTCTAACCTGTTGTTATAGCTGTGTAGTGTGGATAACACTGATGATAACGATACTTACCAACCCCCGATTCATCACTCTGTGATGCGGGGGAGGTGCTTTAGGAGTGCCTTGACGTTACCGTTGCTGCCTTACCCAAGCCTGCTCGCAACTGCGGTGAGTGAAGAAGCTGGAGCAGAGACCGTAGGATGCTCCTGAAGCTCCGTCAAAGCCTTCTGTCCAATCAATGCAGATAACAGACAAACGTGACAACAAATAGGGGGTAGGTAAGTATCGTTATCATAAGTATCACCCGCACTACATACTTTTACCAACAGGTAAGTGTGCGTGAAATTGATGACAGTTTCCCTTTTGCACAATAAAAGAAAACAACATTTTTTGTGTTGCTGCATTCTTACCCCCCCCCCCCCAACAAAAAAAATGAGGGTTTAAAAAGTTGTATGCACCCCAAAATAAAAACTGCAGTTTGTCCTACACTAAACAAGGCTGTTTTGCTGCTCCATTGACTGAAATATAGTTATAGCTCTTAGCAGAGTTGCCAACCGAATTTTTTTCTAAATATCACTGACAGCCAACATTTTTTTACAGACATATTGGAAAATCATAATGAATCATAAATATTGTAAGTAATATATGTCTAGGGCACATAATACAGATATGAACACATTAGCTGCATTAATTGTGAACTATAATACAATGAGGATTAATAACCTGCAAAAGCTTCTCCAGCTTCAATGAAAAAAAAAATCATAGACTTAAAAAATGTTTACTGACCTTATTGTTATTTACCGTGCAGGAAATTAATGGATGGTAACCCTGGCGAGTACACACATAAACAAAAGTGTTTTTATTCTACAAAAAGTTTTTTTTTTTTTTACTTCGTCTTAGTTTCCCTTCATCTTAGAGAATATAGGGCATTTATTTGCTTATAATAATGCACTGCAATACTTTTGTATTGCAGTGTATTATGCTGTAACTGTGATCATACACACTGCCATTAGCAGATCTTTTGTTGTTCACTGAGACCTCGGCTGCCATAACAGCCTCATGCATCCCAGGGTGTGGGGGTCGAATGGGTAACATAGGGTTCTTTTTCCCCCTATATACCGACTTAGAAGCGTATACCAATGCAAAATGCCCATTGCCTGTTGACACCATTTGCATCTCTCTGTACCCTATGGACTAAGAATCAGAATACAGTTTTGAAGATATTGGTTGTGGTGGTGCCTCTGTTTCCTTTCATAGGTATAGCACACTTCACTCCCCATCTCATAGTGATCCTGTGGCCCCATTATTAGTCTGAAATGAGATCTCTGGAGCCAGGGAGGGAAGCTCCTTACCGTACATTTCTTCCCACTCGCCGTCATGCCCCCTCCCATAGACATGAATGGAGGAGGCGTGGTGTGACGTCACGTCTCCAGTCCCGAAAACACAGACTGGAGCAGCAGGTGCCGCATGGAGATCGCGGGGGGTCCTAGCGGTGGGCCCCCCGTGATCAGACATCATATCCCTTATCTTTTGGATAGGGGATAAGATGTCTATGGCAGGAATACCCCTTTAAATATCCACTGAACAACACCATTGCATGAACCCATGCTGTTTCTAAGAATCCATGTGTCTATGTGTTGCAGTCGCTATTGACTAAAACATGAAAGAGGTAAAACAGCTTGGATCAGAATAATCTGGTTGGTTTAAAAATATTTTAGTTCATGCCCTCTTGTCTTCAATGTGGAATACCGCTAAATTCAAAAACTCAATGGTATTACGAGATATGGTATGTTGTAAACATAGCTCCCCATTGGATTGCTTCTGGTTTAAAAAATTAAGAGGGGGCTTGGCTCGCCGTGCTTGTGATGAGTCGCACGCACTCGGAGCTCCTGCCTGGGCCGCATCTTAAAGGCTTCTTTTATCTGTAAGGGGAGGCAAATCACGGGGGAGAAGCCGAAAGAAGTCTGCCCAAGCTGCCTGCCACCTTTTGGAGCAGATTACGGGATTCTTTCAGCTCGGCGGCCGGACGCGCGGCCTCCCTCTCCTGCACTGTCAACGCCTGTCATCTCAGCGAACAGCACAGCAGCAGCGCACACAATCTCTCCTGACATCTCGGAGCTCCCCGGACTGGACCAAATTACTTCTCCAATGCAGTCACCCCAGCTAGACGGGGCCAACAGGGTGGTGAGTCGCACATCCCCCATCCCGCATGCTAAGGGAGATGCCGGTCATGGCCGTGCAGCTCCTCTGCACCAGCAGCACGTGTCCCCCTCCCTGCATGCACCGGCCATCACAAATCATCCTACTCCTGCTGCCCCACTCTCCACATACACCACTAATGTGAAGGGAGCCCCAAACCTATCCACACTGGAATACCCTGCCCCAGCTGAAGCCCAGGGGATACCCCCTACAGGACGCGGCCGTGCACAACAGCCGCCATCATATGATCCTGCTCAGCTCCCTGACACTCAGCAGTCCCACCGCACCGCAAGTGCCCTGCAGCCACAACCTGCGTCCAATGAGACGACCATCAGTACACTTCAAACACCCCAAAGACAGCAAGGCTCTCATCCTGGGCCATATCCCCCTACCCTTCGGGATGCCGCCTCCTGTGCTTCTTGGGACCCCCCCTCTGATCCTGTACCTGGCCATCCTGCATTAGATGTTACAGACTGGTCTGACAATATGCATTCCAGCTCCTCACCATCTGACCAAGACTCCTCCACGGAGGGTAAAGCCCCAGAATATTGGGGGGCAACCCCCCCTGACAATAAGAAATTATTTAAGACTCCACTCAAACTGCCTCCTCATAGCCTGCAGATTGCTCTTCTTCTGATGATAATCCTGATGTGTTACATGACCACTCTCAATCCCTACAAACCCCTAAGAGACGCCCTGCTGCTGATATACCTCAACAATCTCTACCTCACTGTGACCCTGCTCTCCCGTCCCCTGAAGTGGTGGTCAACATGTTGAAAAATCTCCCAGAATTACAGGCCCTCTCCTACCGACAAAATCGGATATGCAAGTTCTTGCCACTGAATTAAAATCTGCCTGGCGCCAAGATCTCAAACCCATTAAGGCTGAAATTTTGTGCCTATCAGACAGAGTTCATCACCTTGAGGAATTTCGCAACTCTGTGTCTACACAACTCCATGACCTACAAGAGGCCAGCCATCGCCTTTCCATGCAACAATCCGCTGATATTGCACATCTTGACGACTTAGACAATACGAACAGACAAAATAATATCAGGATAAAGGGCCTGCCTGAATCTGTTCCTCCACAAGACATTCCAGCTACTCTCCAGCGCATCTTTAATGAAATTCTCCAGAAACCTCAAGATACTCCCCTGGAACTTGACAGAGCACACCGGGCACTCAAAGCCAAAGACCCTGACCCTAAAAAACCCGGGATGTGATCTGCAGGGTCCATCATTTTTTAGTTAAGGACGATATAATGCGAAGAGCATGCAATCTCCCCAGTCTCTCCTTCAACGGATCACCCATACAACTCTACCCAGATCTATCTCTCCGTACCATAAAGTTAAGAGCGGCTCTGAAACCTCTACTGCAACTTCTCCTGAATGCCCAAATCACATGCCATTGGGGCTTCCCGTTCTCACTGACTGCTAGACACGGCTCCACTTCTGCCATAGTCCGAGGCCTGGACGATCTTTCTCGATTCCTAAAAACCTTTAAACCACCTTCTGTCCCCTTACCGGACTGGGACCGACTATTCCTTCCAACACCCCCCCTCAGAACAAGAGCTCTTGGTGTGAGTATAACTCTGGATGGACGATCATTGGGCGCTCCTGTGGCGCCGCTCCCTCCAAGAAGCAAGCGCAAGACCTGAACATGCTTCTCTGTTGTAAAGACTTGACCTTATTTCCATGATAAGTATACTGCTTTCTCTTCCTCAGGAACGCCACTGCCGTGGCTATCAGGTCTGAGTTCCCTGCTACCCAGACATACCCTGGACTGTTGATTCCATATCTCGATACTTGTGTTTATGCCTAGCTTGCCATTTTCATATTGCTTTCCCTGTGCTAGTATACCTTCTCCCCCACACTTCATGTTAGCATGTCTGTTGTTCATGCCTCCCATTACATTGTATTCCCTAGTCTTGTGTTCACATTAGCCTTTCACCCCCTGTTAAAGTCCGTGATGCATCACATTGAGATGCATCTCTAGTTGCCCATTAGGCCCTGGTCGCGAGACCCACTGCGCCTCTGATGGAGTGCATCTTCTACGACCGCGCCTTAGCCTGACGGTCGGACTGGTTCTGACCATGTCTGAGGTCCTTCTGACCTCTGCTCTTAGACCCTGTGCACCCATTCCCTTATGGATACTCTTCCTTCCTTTACTCTTGCCTAACCAGTCTTTTCCTTGCTCTTCTCCCTCCTTTAGGACTGACTGCCTTCTCCTCACCAGGCCTCGCACGGAGACTACAGCGGTGCATCGAGACACGGATGGTAAGTGGACACATTACACTAAAAAACCAACATGGCAGCAAACATCCCTTTAGCTACCATTAATGTTAAGGGTTTTAATACCCCTGAAAAATTATCCCAAATTCTATACTCTAACCATAAGCAACACGTCCATATTCTGGCCGTCCAGGAGACCCACTTCAAAGCAGATCACTTGCCCAAACTAAATAATCAATACTATACTACCTGGTTACATAGTGTAAACCCCGAGGTCAGGACGAAGGGAGTCTCAATTGAGTTTCATAGATCCCTCACGGTTAAGATAACTTCTGCCTCCCTAGACCCTGAAGCAAGAAATGTCTTCGCTAATTGTGAGGTCAGGTGTTCACTGTGGCCGCTGTGTATGCTCAGAACAGGCACCAAGTAGCTTTCCTTCTGAGGGTTCTAGACAAGTTGGCGGATATTGCGTCTGGTCCCATTTTTTTCTGTGGTGACTTTAACTTAGCTCTAACAATTTGGACCAATGGGACCAACTTAGCTCTCTCCCCCCAACTAGACACTTCCTCTGGTTTCTCCTGCATAACTGTTACGCCGAGCGCTCCGGGTCCCCGCTCCTCCCCGGAGCGCTCGCTTCACTCCCTCCGCTGCAGCGCTCCGGTCACGTCCTCTGACCCGGGGCGCTGCGATCCTGCTGCCAGCCGGGATGCGATTCGCGATGCGGGTAGCGCCCGCTCGCGATGCGCACCCCGGCTCCCCTACCTGACTCGCTCCCCGTCTGTTCTGTCCCGGCGCGCGCGGCCCCGCTCCCTAGGGCGCGCGCGCGCCGGGTCTCTGCGATTTAAAGGGCCACTGCGCCGCTGATTGGCGCAGTGGTTCCAATTAGGGTTTTCACCTGTGCACTTCCCTATATTACCTCACTTCCCTTGCACTCCCTTGCCGGATCTTGTTGCCTTAGTGCCAGTGAAAGCGTTCCTTGTGTGTTCCTTGCCTGTGTTTCCAGACCTTCTGCCGTTGCCCCTGACTACGATCCTTGCTGCCTGCCCCGACCTTCTGCTACGTCCGACCTTGCTTCTGCCTACTCCCTTGTACCGCGCCTATCTTCAGCAGCCAGAGAGGTGAGCCGTTGCTAGTGGATACGACCTGGTCACTACCGCCGCAGCAAGACCATCCCGCTTTGCGGCGGGCTCTGGTGAAAACCAGTAGTGGCTTAGAACCGGTCCACTAGCACGGTCCACGCCTATCCCTCTCTGGCACAGAGGGTCCACTACCTGCCAGCCGGCATCGTGACAGTAGATCCGGCCATGGATCCCGCTGAAGTTCCTCTGCCAGTTGTCGCTGACCTCACCACGGTGGTCGCCCAGCAGTCACAACAGATAGCGCAACAAGGCCAACAGCTGTCTCAACTGACCGTTATGCTACAACAGTTGCTACCACAGCTTCAGCAGTCATCTCCTCCGCCAGCTCCTGCACCTCCTCCGCAGCGAGTGGCCGCTCCTGGGATACGCTTATCCTTGCCGGATAAATTTGATGGGGACTCTAAGTTTTGCCGTGGCTTTCTTTCCCAATGTTCCCTGCATCTGGAGATGATGTCGGACCTGTTTCCCACTGAAAGGTCTAAGGTGGCTTTCGTAGTCAGTCTTCTGTCCGGAAAAGCCCTGTCATGGGCCACACCGCTCTGGGACCGCAATGACCCCGTCACTGCCTCTGTACACTCCTTCTTCTCGGAAATCCGAAGTGTCTTTGAGGAACCTGCCCGAGCCTCTTCTGCTGAGACTGCCCTGTTGAACCTGGTCCAGGGTAATTCTTCCGTTGGCGAGTATGCCGTACAATTCCGTACACTTGCTTCAGAATTGTCCTGGAATAATGAGGCCCTCTGCGCGACCTTCAAAAAAGGCCTATCCAGCAACATTAAAGATGTTCTGGCCGCACGAGAAATTCCTGCTAATCTACATGAACTTATTCACCTAGCCACTCGCATTGACATGCGTTTTTCTGAAAGGCGTCAGGAACTCCGCCAAGATATGGACTCTGTTCGCACGAGGCGTTTCGTCTCCTCGGCTCCTCTCTCCTCTGGTCCCCTGCAATCTGTTCCTGTGCCTCCCGCCGTGGAGGCTATGCAGGTCGACCGGTCTCGCCTGACACCTCAAGAGAGGACACGACGCCGTATGGAGAACCTCTGCCTGTACTGTGCTAGTACCGAACACTTCCTGAGGGATTGTCCTATCCGTCCTCCCCGCCTGGAAAGACGTACGCTGACTCCGCACAAAGGTGAGACAGTCCTTGATGTCTACTCTGCTTCTCCACGTCTTACTGTGCCTGTGCGGATGTCTGCCTCTGCCTTCTCCTTCTCTACAGTGGCCTTCTTGGACTCTGGATCTGCAGGAAATTTTATTTTGGCCTCTCTCGTCAACAGGTTCAACATCCCAGTGACCAGTCTCGCCAGACCCCTCTACATCAATTGTGTAAATAATGAAAGATTGGACTGTACCATACGTTTCCGCACGGAGCCCCTTCTTATGAGCATCGGATCTCATCATGAGAGGATTGAACTTTTGGTCCTCCCCAATTGCACCTCGGAGATTCTCCTTGGACTTCCCTGGCTTCAACTTCATTCCCCAACCCTGGATTGGTCCACTGGGGAGATCAAGAGTTGGGGGTCCTCTTGTTCCAAGAACTGTCTAAAACCGGTTCCCAGTAACCCTTGCCGTAACTCTGTGGTTCCTCCAGTAACCGGTCTCCCTAAGGCCTATATGGACTTCGCGGATGTTTTCTGCAAAAAACAAGCTGAGACTCTACCTCCTCACAGGCCTTATGATTGCCCTATCGACCTCCTCCCGGGTACTACTCCACCCCGGGGCAGAATTTATCCTCTCTCTGCCCCAGAGACTCTTGCCATGTCCGAATACGTCCAGGAGAATCTAAAAAAGGGCTTTATCCGTAAATCCTCCTCTCCTGCCGGAGCCGGATTTTTCTTTGTGTCCAAAAAAGATGGCTCCCTACGTCCTTGCATTGACTACCGCGGTCTTAATAAAATCACGGTTAAGAACCGCTACCCCTTACCCCTCATCTCTGAACTCTTTGATCGCCTCCAAGGTGCCCACATCTTCACTAAATTGGACTTAAGAGGCGCCTATAACCTCATCCGCATCAGAGAGGGGGACGAGTGGAAAACGGCATTTAACACCAGAGATGGACACTTTGAGTATCTGGTCATGCCCTTTGGACTGTGCAATGCCCCTGCCGTCTTCCAAGACTTTGTCAATGAAATTTTTCGTGATCTGTTATACTCCTGTGTTGTGGTATATCTGGACGATATCCTAATTTTTTCTGCCAATCTAGAAGAACACCGCCAGCATGTCCGTATGGTTCTTCAGAGACTTCGTGACAACCAACTCTATGCCAAAATTGAGAAATGTCTGTTTGAATGCCAATCTCTTCCTTTTCTAGGATATTTGGTCTCTGGCCAGGGACTACAGATGGATCCAGACAAACTCTCTGCCGTCTTAAATTGGCCACGCCCCTCCGGACTCCGTGCTATCCAACGCTTTTTGGGGTTCGCCAATTATTACAGGCAATTTATTCCACATTTTTCTACCATTGTGGCTCCTATCGTGGCTTTAACCAAGAAAAATGCTGATCCCAAGTCCTGGCCTCCTCAAGCAGAAGACTCCTTTAAACGACTCAAGTCTGCCTTTTCTTCGGCTCCCGTGCTCTCCAGACCTGACCCTTCCAAACCCTTCCTATTGGAGGTTGATGCCTCCTCAGTAGGAGCTGGAGCTGTTCTTCTACAAAAAAATCCTTCCGGGCATGCTGTCACTTGTGGTTTTTTCTCTAGGACCTTCTCTCCAGCGGAGAGGAACTACTCCATCGGGGATCGAGAGCTTCTAGCCATTAAATTAGCACTTGAGGAATGGAGGCATCTGCTGGAGGGATCAAGATTTCCTGTTATTATCTACACCGACCACAAGAACCTCTCCTACCTCCAGTCGGCCCAACGGCTGAATCCTCGCCAGGCCCGGTGGTCTCTGTTCTTTGCCCGATTTAATTTTGAGATTCACTTTCGTCCTGCCGATAAGAACATTAGGGCCGATGCTCTCTCTCGTTCCTCGGATGCCTCAGAAGTTGATCTCCCTCCGCAACACATCATTCCACCTGACTGCCTGATCTCCACTTCTCCTGCCTCCATCAGGCAGACTCCTCCAGGAAAGACCTTTGTTTCTCCACGCCAACGCCTCGGAATCCTCAAATGGGGTCACTCCTCCCATCTCGCAGGTCATGCGGGCATCAAGAAATCTGTGCAACTCATCTCCCGCTTCTATTGGTGGCCGACTCTGGAGACGGATGTTGGGGACTTTGTGCGAGCCTGCACTATCTGTGCCCGGGATAAGACTCCTCGCCAGAAGCCCGCTGGTTTTCTTCATCCTCTGCCTGTCCCCGAACAGCCTTGGTCTCTGATTGGTATGGATTTTATTACTGATTTACCCCCTTCCCGTGGCAACACCGTTATTTGGGTGGTCGTTGATCGATTCTCCAAAATGGCACATTTCATCCCTCTTCCTGGTCTTCCTTCTGCGCCTCAGTTGGCTAAACAATTTTTTGTACACATTTTTCGTCTTCACGGGTTGCCTACGCAGATTGTCTCGGATAGAGGGGTCCAATTCGTGTCTAAATTCTGGAGGGCTCTCTGTAAACAACTCAAGATTAAATTAAATTTTTCCTCTGCATATCATCCCCAGTCCAATGGACAAGTAGAAAGAATTAACCAGATCCTGGGTGATTATTTGCGACATTTTGTTTCCTCCCGCCAGGATGACTGGGCAGATCTCCTTCCATGGGCCGAATTTTCGTATAACTTCAGGGTCTCTGAATCTTCCTCCAAATCCCCATTTTTCGTGGTGTACGGCCGTCACCCTCTTCCCCCCCTCCCTACCCCCTTGCCCTCTGGTCTGCCCGCTGTGGATGAAATTTCTCGTGACCTTTCCATTATATGGAGAGAGACCCAAAATTCTCTCTTACAGGCTTCTTCACGCATGAAGAGGTTCGCGGATAAGAAAAGAAGAGCTCCCCCCGTTTTTTCCCCTGGAGACAAGGTATGGCTCTCCGCTAAATATGTCCGCTTCCGTGTCCCTAGCTACAAGTTGGGACCACGCTATCTTGGTCCTTTCAAAATTTTGTGTCAAATTAATCCTGTCTCTTATAAACTTCTTCTTCCTCCTTCTCTTCGTATCCCTAATGCCTTTCACGTCTCTCTTCTCAAACCACTCATCCTCAACCGTTTTTCTCCCAAATCTGTTCCTCCCACTCCTGTTTCCGGCTCCTCGGACGTCTTCTCGGTCAAGGAAATTTTGGCTGCCAAAAAGGTCAGAGGGAAAAATTTTTTTTTAGTAGACTGGGAGGGTTGTGGTCCTGAAGAGAGATCCTGGGAACCTGAGGACAACATCCTTGACAAAAGTCTGCTCCTCAGGTTCTCAGGCTCCAAGAAGAGGGGGAGACCCAAGGGGGGGGGTACTGTTACGCCGAGCGCTCCGGGTCCCCGCTCCTCCCCGGAGCGCTCGCTTCACTCCCTCCGCTGCAGCGCTCCGGTCACGTCCTCTGACCCGGGGCGCTGCGATCCTGCTGCCAGCCGGGATGCGATTCGCGATGCGGGTAGCGCCCGCTCGCGATGCGCACCCCGGCTCCCCTACCTGACTCGCTCCCCGTCTGTTCTGTCCCGGCGCGCGCGGCCCCGCTCCCTAGGGCGCGCGCGCGCCGGGTCTCTGCGATTTAAAGGGCCACTGCGCCGCTGATTGGCGCAGTGGTTCCAATTAGGGTTTTCACCTGTGCACTTCCCTATATTACCTCACTTCCCTTGCACTCCCTTGCCGGATCTTGTTGCCTTAGTGCCAGTGAAAGCGTTCCTTGTGTGTTCCTTGCCTGTGTTTCCAGACCTTCTGCCGTTGCCCCTGACTACGATCCTTGCTGCCTGCCCCGACCTTCTGCTACGTCCGACCTTGCTTCTGCCTACTCCCTTGTACCGCGCCTATCTTCAGCAGCCAGAGAGGTGAGCCGTTGCTAGTGGATACGACCTGGTCACTACCGCCGCAGCAAGACCATCCCGCTTTGCGGCGGGCTCTGGTGAAAACCAGTAGTGGCTTAGAACCGGTCCACTAGCACGGTCCACGCCTATCCCTCTCTGGCACAGAGGGTCCACTACCTGCCAGCCGGCATCGTGACAATATCCCACTGTCAGCTGCGTGCCCTCAAAAGGAAACTACACTCCCTTCAACTTAGTGATGTATGGCGAATCCTACAGCCCCAGGAACATGACTATACTTTATATTCGCACCCTAACCAGACATACAGTCGTATTGACTATATTCTATGCTCCCATCATGCCCTACCCTCCATACGAGACTCAAAGATAGGAGTAGTAACCCTCTCTGACCATGCCCCGGTCACCTGCACATTCCAGCTCCCTGCACTTTCCAAATCAAATACACATGGAAGCTTAATGAATCTCTTCTGTTAGACGTTCTCTGACTCCGAGACCTAAAAGACTCGATAGACAACTTCCAAAAGGATTACCTTCATGATTCATCTTCTCCTTTGGTCTAGTGGGAATCCTTGAAGTGCGTACTTCGAGGTGTCCTCATGAGACACGGGGCTCATATTAAAAGAGAAAACTCAACTAAACTGATTTCCCTCCTTAATCAGCAGAACACTTTAGAAACACTTCACAAAAGAACGCAACAAGACATGGTTTATAGGGAACTAGTGAAGATACGTTCCAAACTCTTAGCCCTGTTAAATGTAACACTTAAATACTACCTACAGTTAACTGGTAAGCGATTTTACGAGTGGGGAATAAATCTGGACGATTGCTCGCCAATGTCCTTCGTGAAAAAAAAATCCTTCTTATTTATTTCCTCCATCGAACAACCAAACGGTGCGCCCACCTCACTTACCCCGAACATGCTTGAAGCCTTTAGACAGTACTATGCCTCTCTATACAACCTCCCAAAACCCTCCGCCTTGTTGTCCTCTTCCCCCTCTACCCCCCTCTCTTCAACAGTACATATCAGACACAGCCCTCCCCCATATCTCCTCGGCCTCGACTCAAGCCCTGGAGGCCCCCTTCACCTCTGAGGAACTTGAGGAAGCGATTTCCTCGATGCTTGCTGTCAAAAGCCCGGTCCCCGATGGATTCACATCAAAAAATTTTAAGTTCCTCAGACCTGAACTATCTCCCTCCCTGCTCGCTGCTTTCAATTTTATATCCAACGCGCATCCCCCTTCTCAATCCTTCCTAACCGCTTATATCACAGTTATTCCAAAAGAAGGTAAAGATCCCCTCTTATGCCCCAGCTACAGACCCATCTCTTTAATCAACGTCGACACTAAATTATTTGCCACATTAATCTCTAACCGATTGGCCTCCCTTATGCCAGCCCTAATCCACCCGGATCAAGTTGATTTCATACGAGGCAGAGAGGCTAGAGATAATACTCTCCGTGCCTTCTCCGCTATTTATTATGCCCAAACCCGCGAAATCACTCTGTTTTTGTTATCTCTCGATGCAAAAAAAGCCTTTGACCGGGTGGATTGGGGCTTCCTATTAGAAACCCTCAAACAAATTGGAATAGGCCCGCTATGCTAGCACGTATAATGGCCCTGTACTCCCATCCCCGTGCCCACCTACGCATAAATGGCCAATTATCGGACCCGTTCACGATTTGTAATGGGACGAGACAGGGATGTTCCCTTTCCCCGCTCCTCTATGTCCTATGCATGGAGCATCTACTCACTGCTATTCACCAAAATGTGGACATCAGGGGTCTCTCTGTTTCCTCTACACATTATAAAAGTTCGGCGTTCACTGATGACATTCTTCTCTACTTATCATCACCTATTACCTCCCTCCCATCTCTTCTTCACACGATTTGTCGCTATTCGGAATATAGCAACTTTAAATTAAACCCCTCAAAGTGTGAGGCCCTTAATATTACCCTGCCCTCCTTTGAGGTCCTTCACCTACAGAACTCTTACCCCTTTAAATGGCAGTCTAAATCAAATATCTAGGCATCTTTGTCCCTGCTCGCTTGTCAAACACATATAAAGTGAATTTTCCACCCGCCTCCTTTCCTTGAAACAGGACTTGTCTAGATGGGAGCGCAGAGACTTCTCCTGACTGGGCAGGATAAAAATATTAAAGATGAACATCCTCCCGAGACTTCTATACCTCTTCTCCTGTCTCCCGGTTCATCTACCCCATGCCTTCTTCAGAGAGGTCGCTGTGCTCCAGGCTAGATTTGTCTGGGCGTATAAAAGACCGAGACTAGCATGCTATGTCCTGATCCAGGCTAAGAATAACGGGGGCCTAGCTCTTCCAGATTTCCTGGCCTATTATCTAGCCGTGATCCGTCATAGGGTCCTTGACTGTTTTCATCACTACAGTGGCAAGCAATGGATCCATCTTGAAATGGCAATCTCTAACATAGATCCTCGAACTATGATGTGGCTCCCCCGCTGTTCTTTGGCCAGTTCTACGGAGCCCCGTGACCTCCCACCCGTTCTGTCCTCCATAGCTAGAGCCCGTAAAACCTGCCTAACAAACACCACTATCTTTCCGCTTGATGGGTCACTGACACCTCTCTTTGGCAACCCTGCCTTCCCGCTTACCTCCTCTTCCCATTCATTCCTAAACTTCCCCAGGAGCTCTGGAGTGACCTTCAGAGACGTGCTGATCTCGTCGTCCTTGCATTCACTCTCAGATCTTCTACAAGGATCCCCACCGACTCCCCTACACACTTTTCAGTACTTACAACTTCGCCACTTCTATGTCACTAGGGTGCAGAACCTACGACTACATAGACCGCTTACCACATTTGAATGCCTTTGTGCTCTACAGGAGGCGACGCCTCGCGCTATTAGTGTGCTTTACCCCCTCGTACTCACGCTATACACACATAGACATGGATGGGAACATGAACTGGGCCGCTTCATCTCAGACTCAGACTGGACGACTGCTTTGACCCGATGTCACCGCACCTCCATCTCATGCAAGGCCCAGGAAACAAGATATAAAATTTTGACAAGATGGTACAGAGTCCCGACACTCCTGGCCAAATTCTATCCCGGGGTCTCTGCTTCGTGCTGGAGGTGCAGCGCCGTCAGTGGCTCGATGCTCCATATCTGGTACTCATGCCCCTTACTCACCACCTTTTGGAGACATGTTAGAGACACCATCTTGCGAATTACATCTATTGACGTACCAAACTCACCTGAAACCTTGCTCCTATCAATCCTCCCGACTTGGATCCCACGTTTTAGGTCTAGATTGATCTCTTTCCTCCTCCTGGCGGCCAGAATAGTAATACCCCATCTGTGGAGGTCTGTCACCCCACCCACTGTCTCATCCTGGCTTCAAGAGGTTGGCCATTTTCATAGGATGGAATAGCTACTAGCTAGCTCACCTTCGAAAATATCCAGATACAATGAAATTTGGAGTCCCTGGACCTATTTCCTTGCCTCCACATACTATGCGTCCTTACATTTGGCCACCTAATATCCGTGTTCTGACCTTCACGTTACGTCTGATTGCTTCAGACTATTGACACTCCCTGAACTACACGTACCGGCCCCCTGCCCCCTCTGCTTCGTGTCTCGGGCACCTGAATGTGGTCTCGGTGTGAGGTAAGTTCATCTTCTCTCCCCCTCTCCTTTGTCAGTCCTCCCCCCCCCACCTTTCTTGTTACACCCTCCTTCTCACTTGTACCCCCTTTCTCTTTCCTACTTTATCCTTTACCAGCTTCAGTCTTGATTTTAGATTTTTTAGTTCCAGGCACCAGAAATTCTGACAGCAGACTTTGAGGAGACTGCGCCCAATGTCTCCTTGTCCACCAATCTTTCCACGAGATATCTGGACATTCGACTAGTATATATGATGTTTATTTACCCACTTAGGATCTTATTACTTTCAAAATTGTGAAATCCTCAATTTACTGATGCTGTCCTCTATATTACCTTCATGCTTTGCGAAAAGTGCCTATTGCTTTTGTTTTGTTGAAAACTTAATAAAACTTTACTTGAAAAAAAAAATTTAACAAAATTTTACTAAATTAATTTACTGCACTCCAAACTAAACTATTTTATCGATGGAATCTTTGCAAACTACTCAAAACTTTTGGCAAATTTCATCGCTGATGCTTTTGTATTGTCAAATATAGTTCTAAAATAAATGCTATACTTTCCAATGGGCATGAGATGATCGTTCTCTAAGATGAGCTACTGCCGAGATTCCCAATGGTGATCGATAGAGATGAGTGAACTTTTGAAAAATTCATTTCAGCCGATTCGCCAAATAAAAAAAAAAAAATTAGTTTTGCACCAAATTTATTTGCAGCAAATCACTATTAAAAATGACTATTTCTGGCCTACAGAGAGCCTCAATAGGGGTGTAGAGCACTTTGCGTTGTCCTAACATGCATAGGGAGTGTGCTGTGTTAGTGAAATAATACTGTTATTCAGTATGACATGCAGATTACAGGCATTTCTATTAGAATCACTGCTGGAGAACATCAATGTGGCAGCAGGAAGACTATATGGTGTCAAAATTGAAGAGAATAAAGAGATTTTTTTTGTAATTTTTATTTTATTTTATTAGAATTTATTAAAAAATTTCTGAGTACCCATTCTGGTGAACATTGAGCTGGCGGTCCTCTGCCAGGCAAGATACTACCTGTTCCAGCCCCTGCCTCTCAGCGACCCCCTGACTATGAATGTGCCAATGTTTCATTTAATCAGTTATGGTTCATTGTTATTGCTCCAAGCTGTTCCATTGGATTCTTGCCATAATTCCACAGATAATATGACGTAGACGACCATAGCGCCACAGTCTAGAAAAGATTACATTGATTTTTTTAAATTTAAGATTTATATTAGATTCCCAAGTTTGATGTCCCGGTGTTTACTTAGAACTAATACTGTATGACCACAAATCCCAATCTAACAAGGAGTCACATGGCGGCACAATGACATAGCCTAGAGGTGGCAGCAGCATGAGGAGACAATAGGGCTTCACAATCCCTAAGATTGTGGCATTAGCCTGAAAAGACCATAGGGCCTCACAATAGAGAAGATTAAAGATATTTTTGAAATTTTAAAATGAAGAATTTAGATATATTAAAATTTTAAAGTTTAATTTAAGGTGCCAACAACAGAAAGAGACCATATGATGGCATAATGACACAGCCTGGAGCTGGCGGCAGCGTGAGAAGACAATAGGGCTTCCCAATCCCTAAGATTAAAATATTAATTTAAAAACTGAAATTGAAGATTTAGGGCAGCTAGTGCTACCATAAAATATTTTAAGTTAATGTCCCAGGCCCAGCAGCATCAGTAAATCATACAGTGGATGAATGGCACAGCCTGGAGCTGGTGGCAGCATGAGTAGACAATAGGGCTTCACAATCCCTAGGATTAAAAGATGAATTTTAAAATTGAAATTGAAGATTTTGAAATTGAAATTTAAGATTACACTCCAAGTTTTAATGTCCCGGGCCCCGATGTGTGGTTACAAAGGACCAAATCTAACAAGGAGTCACATGTCACATGGCGGCACAATGACAGAACCCGGAGGTGGTGGCAGCATGAGTAAACAATAGGGCTTCACAATCCCTAAGATTAAAAGATGAATTTTAAAATTGAAATAGAAGATTTATGGTAGCTAGTGCTACCATAAAATATGTTTAGGTAATGTCCCAGGTCCAGCAGCATCAGTAAACCATACAGTGGATGAATGGCACAGCCTGGAGCTGGTGGCAGCATGAGTAGACAATAGGGCTTCACAATCCCTAGGATTAAAAGATGAATTTTAAAATTGAAATTGAAGATTTTGAAATTGAAATTTAAGATTACACTCCAAGTTTTAATGTCCCGGGCCCCGATGTGTGGTTACAAAGGACCAAATCTAACAAGGAGTTACATGTCACATGGCGGCACAATGACAGAACCCGGAGGTGGTGGCAGCATGAGTAAACAATAGGGCTTCACAATCCCTAAGATTAAAAGATGAATTTTAAAATTGAAATAGAAGATTTATGGTAGCTAGTGCTACCATAAAATATGTTTAGGTAATGTCCCAGGTCCAGCAGCATCAGTAAACCATATAGAGGCTGGGTGGCACAGCCTGGAGTTTGTGGCAGCATGAGGATACCATATAGTGTCTGAATGGCACAGCCTGGAGGTGGCTGAAGCATGAGGAGACCATATAGTGGCTGAATGGCACAGCCTGGAGGTGGTGAAGCATGAGGAGACCATATAGTGGCTGAATGGCACAGCCTGGAGGTGGTGAAGCATGAGGAGACCATATAGTGGCTGAATGGCACAGCCTGGGGTTTGTGGCAGCATGAGGATACCATATAGTGTCTGAATGGCACAGCCTGGAGGTGGCTGAAGCATGAGGATACCATATAGTGGCTGAATGGCACAGCCTGGAGGTGGTGCAGCATGAGGAGACCATATAGTGGCTGAATGGCACAGCCTGGAGGTGGTGAAGCATGAGGAGACCATATAGTGGCTGAATGGCACAGCCTGGGGTTTGTGGCAGAATGAGGAGACCATATAGTGACTGAATGGCACAGCCTGGAGTTGGCTGAAGCATGAGGAGACCATATAGTGGCTGAATGGCACAGTCTGGAGGTGGTGAAGCATGAGGAGACCATATAGTGGCTGAATGGCACAGCCTGGAGTTGGCAGCAACATGAGTAGAACATATAGTGGCTGAATGGCACAGCCTGGAGTTTGTGGCAGCATGAGGAGACCATATAGTTGCTGAATGACACAACCAGGAGGTGGTGAAGCATGAGGAGACCATATAGTGGCTGCATGGCACAGCCTGGAGTTGGCTGAAGCATGAGGAGACCATAAAGTGGCTGAATGGCACAGCCTGGAGGTGGCTGAAGCATGGAGACCATATAGTGGCTGAATGAGACAGCCTGGATGTGGCAGCAGCAGCATCAGGAGTCCTAAAAGTGACCCGGTGACAGAGTGGTGCAGTGGGTGGCAATACCAGTACCCGGTGACGAAGGTGGGTGAAAGAAGGAGAACTTGACATCAGATGTGTGACATCAGGCGAGTGGAAGGATCAGAATAGTAGCTGAGGCAGGTAGGCAGAAGAAAACGGTCTTTTTTGTCAAAGTATTGTAGTGCACAAGTAAGTATTGAGGAAATGCATTATGTAAAACGTAACTTTTCTTAGGATAAAATATATGGACCCATTTTTTTTTTTTAAATCTAACAAAAGGAAAGGTGTGCAAAAAACACCATGTGCCACCAATACCACCAAATATTTATGCGATGCAAAGACTTCTAAAAGGTGGAAGGGAACAACGTATGGTCAATTGTAACAGGTGTAGGTAAAAACTTCCCCTGTAAAGCCCTACTCTCGCACTATTAATTCCCTTATGACTATTCGTCCTAAAAAGGGCTGCCCCACACAGGAACCTCTCCCTATTTCCACCTAAAAACACTGCAATATCCCATGGTTTTTAGTTGGAAATAGGGAGAGGTTCCTGTGTGGGGCTGCCCTTTTCAGGATGAGTAACACCTGCAAAGAAGGGAATTAATAGTGCGAGAGTAGGGCCTTACAGGGGAAGTTTTTACCCAAACCTTTTAGAGGTCTTTGCATCGCATAAATACTTGTTGGTATTGGTGGCACATGGTGTTTTTTGCACACCTTTCCTTTTGTTAGATTTAAAAAAAATTTGGGGTCCATCTTTTTTATCCTAAGAAAAGTTAAGTCTTACGTAATGCATATCCTCAATACTTACTTGTGGACTACTGCAGAGGAATTTCTGAAACTGGGGACCAGCACCATAACTATGTTTTGCAGTATCCATGGCAGCACAATGAGAGAGCCTGGAGGTGGTACCATCAGCATGAGGAGCCCATTGAGCAGCATAAATATAGAGCCTGAAGCTGGCAGCATTAGCATGAGGAGACCATAGAGCAGCACAATTAGAGAGGCTGGAGGTGGCAGCATCAGCATGAGGAGACAAAATAGCGGCACAATGACAGTGCCTGGCGGTGGTAGAATCAGCATGAGGAGACCATATGGTGGCACTATGACAGAGCATGGAGGCGGTAGCATCAGCATGAGGAGACCAAGAAACAGAATGAGAGAGCCTGGAGGTGGCAGCATCAGCATGAGGAGAACATATGGTGGCACAATGACAGAGCCTGGAGGTGGTAGCATTAGCATGAGGAGACCATAGAGCAGCACAATGACAGAGCCTGGAGGTGGAAGCAGCAGCATGAGGGCCATGCCAACTGAGGGTTGAGTCTGAGAAACCCACCGACCGTTGACTGCGGGTGCTGTATGTCACTTGGGATGAAGTGGATGACAGAATGAACCGATCAATCACGGCTGCTGGGTTAATGGTCGAGACACGACTGCTTGCTGACACGGAGAGCTCAGACCTCTTGCTGCGACTCCAGCTGCCACACGCCCCTACTCTGCTGTGACCTCTGCCTGCGCCTGATGAATTTAGGCCTCTGCCACTCCTCTGTGCACGTCCTGGCACTACTCTGCCTGACATACTTATTGTGAAAATGAGGGGAGTACAATATGCTTCACTACGATTAAAACAGTATTTGTCTAGAACAGCAGCAGGTGTGTACTTTTGGCTGTCCTTTCACAGTATCTAGGCCCTTGACAGATTAACAGGTACAAAATAGTACACTACTTAGATGTACGTATGTGGTATGCACTTATGAGGGTAGAAAAATGTGCTACAGTACTATTAAAAAACATATTGGAGTACAACACAAGCCAGTGATTACTTTTGCCTGGACTTTCACAGTATCTAGGCCCTTGACAGATTAACAGGTACAAAATAGTACACTACTTAGATGTAGGTATGTGGTATGCACTTATGAGGGCAGAAAAATGCGCTACAATATGTTTCAAAAATGTATTGGAGTAAAACACCAGCCGGTTGTCAAAGACTATTAGGAATGGACTGCTGGGTATTATATCGTCTACAGACTAGTATAACCAGCAGATGGTTTGTTGTGGAACAAAGACACCGAATTGCGCTGAAAAATTATTCCAGCCTCCTCTGCTATGGTTTATGAAGTTGAGGCAGCTTGTCTATGCCCCTCTCTGTAATACAATGCTGTAAAAAGTGACTGGGAAGTTAATGGCTGCAGGAAAATCCTTTTTAGTGGAAAAAAAACACTGCTCTCTGTCCACCAGAACGCTGATGTGACTAGGAGGTGAAACGCTGCTGGAAAATGCTTTTCTGTGTAACACACACAGGCTGTCTATCCTATATATATGCTGTGTAATGAATGAAGTGACTGGCCGGAATATGGCTGCCGATTATATAGGGTTGTGATATCACAGGGGTGACTGGCTGCTGATAGGCTGCATCCTGCATGTGATTCAGGGTCATCACGCCGACTTCCCTTCCCGCCTTCCCAGCGTTCCTTGCCCCATGTCCTCACATGTGGATCCGCCATTTTAGATGCCCTGGAGCCTGGGCCACACTAAATGGAGTTTAAAGAAGCGTGATAGAATCGTGGCCATACTCGCATTCATTGCGAATCAAATTTTTCATGAAATTCTTAACGAATTCGGATTTGTCAGCTTCGATTCGCTCATTTCCAGTGATCGATATCACATCACAATGCCGTAACGTCTGTGGTTAGGAATGCATAATGATCCTCCCGTGGGATACTTATTATTGATCAGATGAAGTCTGTTGTGTCTTTCAAGTAAGATTTCAACCTGATAACATTTCTGCAGATGTTGAAGTATATGTTATAGTGTAGTGTAAAAGATATGATGTTAAGGAGTTTACTCTCTGCTCTGGGGGTTTGAACCGATTTTTGCAGGAACTTGGGTCTAGTAAAAAAAAAATGTTACTGCTCTGTTGATTCAAATGTAGCTTTTTTCTTGCTTGCTTAAGACATCTGAGGATGCTCCTTTCTCTAACAGACCTTATCACTCAGAAATAAATCCCATTGTTTGGTCTCTGGATAGTGGTGTGTAAAATTCTACATCTGCTAGAATCCATGTGCTTCTAGACTATAAACTTCCCTGAGGAGGAAACAAGGCTACCCCCTTATCTGTTGTTTTTATTGTATTTCAGTGTATTGTGTGGGTTCCTACAATGTTTTCTTTTCATTCAGAGTGAGGTTCCTTCTTTCCTTAATTTCCTGTTAGCACAAACCATTAAAATTTGTGGAATAGCAGTATGGAATGTCTCCAGGGTAGGGTAAAATACAGATGTTTTTAGTGGCGGTGGGTTTTTCTACTATCCGTTCCATTATGATTATCCTGACATTTTGCGTAGGGATATTGAAATGGCTTTTTTTAAGGTTAAAGGGGCACTCAGGCCCTAGACATCTTATCCCGGGGGTCCCGCCGCTGGGGACCCGACACGATCTTGGCTGTGGCACCCCCGGATGACTGGCGATGCGGGGTGGAGGCTTGGGAGGTTACGGGCACGCCCTGCTCGTGACGTCACGGCCATTCCCCCTCAATGCATATAGACTTGCATTAAGGTGCGTGGCCATGACTTCACAAGCGGGATGTGCCCGTAACATCACAAACGGGGCGTGCCCGTGACATCAGCGCTGCACCCAAAGCTCTAAACGAACACCAGGTGCATCAGGGAGATTGCGGGGTCCCCTGCGATCAGAAATCTTATCCCCTATCCTTTGGATAGGGGATAAGATTTCTAGGGGCGGAGTACCCCTTTAAAGGGGTTCTCCGGTGCTTACACATCTTATCCCCTATCCAAAGGATAGGGGATAAGATGTCTGATCGCGGGAGTCCCGCAGCTGGGGACGCCCGCGATCATGCACGCAGCACCCCGTTTGTAATCAGTGCCCGGAGCGTGTTCGCTCCGGTACTGATTACGCTCGACCGCAGAGTCGATGGCGTGTGACGTCACGCCCCCCGCGTGACATCACGCTCCGCCCCTCAATGCAAGGCTACAGGATGGGCGTGATAGCTATCACGCCCCCTCCCGTAGCCTTGCATTGAGGGCGAAGCGTGACGTCACACGGGGGGGGGGGGGGTGACGTCACACGCCGCCGACTCTGCGGTCGAGCGTAATCAGTCCCGGAGCGAACACGCTCCGGGCACTGATTACAAACGGGGTGCCGCGTGCATGATCACGGGCGTCCCCAGCTGCGGGACTCCAGCGATCAGACATCTTATTCCCTATCCTTTGGATAGGGGATAAGATGTGTAAGCACCGGAGTACCCCTTTAAAGTGACTCTCAACTTTCCAAAAACATTTGACATGTTCTAGGGACATAGTAAAGAAATTGGGGCTCAGGGTCGTGAATATTGGAATAAATGGTTTATTAAATAAATATAGGGTACAAATGTGTTTGTGTTCTGTGACTCACAGGGCCCTTGTGGGTCAACAGAAACACTAGATAACTGTAATATAATATAACAATAATACAATACTTATCCAATTGGGAGATGTATAGGATACAGCACTTGTGACAATATTGGCTGTGCATTGAAAGTTTGTATATATTAATATCTTGTTTAGCTGCTGAAGAAAGGTCATATGGAGGACCTGAAATGCATCCAGCCATAACCTACCACATATCGAAGTGCCACATTATCAAGCTTCCTAAATAGGATACAGCGCTGTATGGAATTCTGCTGCACCTGTCAATCAGCGTATAATAGTGTGTGCTATCCCATCACGAGGATGCTACGGGCCTTTCCAACTGCTCCCCACAGCAGAACCGCTGCAGGAATTGAGCCCACCATCGCCGCTGCCGACCTGAGATGGGCGAGTCTCTAGCAGCCCGCTCTCTGCATTGAGAGCTGGGACTCAACCTGCAACCGATATCTGCATGGAAGGTACAAATCATACTAATGTTTATATAAGAAGCTCTGCAGTCTGTAGTACCAATGCCCACGATCACCGCTGTTCAATTGTGAGACGGCCAAGTCTCTAACAGCGTGTTCTCTGCATAGAGAACTGGGACAGAGAATTACTATAGCACTAAGTTGCAAGATGCTAATATATACAAACTATCACTGCACAGCCAATATTGTCACAAGCACTGTACTAAGTATTGTATTAATGTTATATTATATTACCGTTATCTAGTGTTTCTGTTGACCCACAAGGGCTCTGTGAGTCACTGAACACAAACACATTTGTACCCTATATTTATTTAATAAACCATTTATTCCAATATTCACGACCATGAGCCTCAATTTCTTTACTATTTAACTTATTTTCTGACACCGTGGGTATAGGTGTTATTTGGGTTGCTCGGGTCCCAGGCGGCCAGGTATATAGGAGCCTCTCCAAGAAAAAATTGCCTTGCCATGTTCTAGGGACACGCCAAAAGTTTTGATCGGTGTGGGTCTGCATGTTCATACCCTGAGCAATTGCTAAAATGAGCCGGGAAAAGTTTGCACAAAGTGTGTTCTCTCCCGGATCTGTGTCATGTGACCTGGAGAAACTCCCAATGCGCAGTTCTTTACTGAATTTTCTGGGTCCTGGACAGGCTCCCGATGCTAGCCTTCTCTCCCGACTCTGTGTCACGTGACCTGGATGGACTCCCAGTACAAGTCTGTAGGGCCGTCTCGCTAACATAGACACAGAACACTCAGACTCTGAAAACTTCTGACTTGTTTCTCAGAAAGTTCAAAATTATTATTTTTTAACTCAGGTACCCTAATTTATTTCAAAATCATTTGTTATACTCATTAGACAGGAAGACTGACCCTCTTGGAAAACAGTTTTTCGGGCAACAAGGAATTAATCAAGCACATGCCTGGTGTTCTCAGATAGGGAAAGAGTTAATAAGCAGATCTATGGTGGTCTAAGACAGAGAAGATAAAAATGGACACATCCCTGGTGTTCTTTAGCAGAGAAGGGATTAGTAGGCAGATGCTTGTTGGTCTTAGGCAGGAAAGGGTTAACGGGCAGATTTCTGAAGGTCTAGGACAGTAAAGGGGTTATAGGGGCAGTAAAAGTGGTAATTGCAAAGTCCCTGGTGGTCTAGGATGGTAAATTAAATGGAAATAAGGCTTCATTGGATGGGATTATTTCTGCAGGGCAGCCCTGTTATAAAAAATACACAGTTACCTTGCAGTCATGTTATCTGCAATAAGAGAGAGTAGAAACCCGTTTCTGTGTACCACTTCCCCGAAGCTATGTGGTTCTAAGTATCGGGAACTATCAGTGCTTAGTTCTTTCATTGCTATCTTTACAGACAGTGGTAACCTGCATTGTGGGGCAATAAAATCGTGGGGGGTGGGGTAGTTTCCCTCCCCACCAGATAGGCCTAAGAGAAGTTGCCAGGGAGATTGCTGCGGAGCTAGCCATTGAGATATGTTCAGAAAATCAGCTCTGAATCTAGCAAAAAGTGTTGTGGTGATTGGAGATGCGGGAGAAAGGAGACAGGACAACAGTGGTTCTTGGTGGTCTAGAACATATATGGGTGAGCAGGGCAGCCTGAGTGACATGCATCTGATGATCATCATGGAGAATGAACAGCTGCAGAGTAAAAGTGAACTAGACAGGCTAAAAGCCTCTATACTGTGCCTATATCAGGGAGTCTGTCCTCTGGACTTAGGGACTGTAGAAATGTAAGTTGGCAAACAGTATGTTGGACAAGTATGGACTGTTCCTGTGTTACCACTGTGGTTAGCAGATGTGATGACCTGTTAAGACTGTAATGATCAGACAGGACTACTCTCCTGTGAATATATCTTTGAATACTTCATTTTACTGCATGTGTCTGTCCTCGACTATTCGACACGGTCACAAACCTGAACATCCCTGGTGCTTTACAATAAAATGTTGTCTTCCTAGTTCCATGGCCTGGTGATGTTCACCCAAATCCTTACTTCAGAGTTCTTAAATCTATGTGTGTCTCAGTTTAAGTGAGAGCAAAAACAGAAGTTGTTTACTATCTGACAACCAATATGGTTGTGTTTGTGTTTGGGTTCATATCCTTAACAATAGAACTCTTAGGAACCCTAAGAGAACACTTGCCTCTTAAAGTAATGCACTGGCTCAGAGGTCTCCTAAATCCTATTCAGGTCCAGAATAAATCTGAGGGGCTGAGCTGGAGAGCTGATAATGTGCCATCAAACAGGCAATGGCTCTGCACAGTAACAAGGCAGGCAGTGCTAAGTCCCCGCCATGGTTACACCGTTGCTATGCATTGGTATTCATTGTACTGCTAATTTAAAATACAATTATTATCACACCCACTTCATGTTTTCAGTTTATCAAGAATAAGAGCCCTTACATTTCTTCTCTTAGAGAAAAGAAATTCAATTGTCATTACTGCTGTGTATTTTAGCAGCAATCGGGCACATGGGGTCTTAATACCATACGTCAGATGATCGCTATGAGGGTCACAATTGGCACAGTGCAAATTAAAAAGATTAAATGCCCAATATTAGAATGCAACCATTGATGACAGGATGTGCAGCCATATTGATTGGTTGAGCCATTTTCTATTTCTGTTGGAGCTAGTTAAAATTGATGCTGAAACTGGAAAAAACATATTGGGGAGATTTATCAAAACCTGTCTAGAGGAAGAGTGATGCAGTTGCCCATAGCAGCCAATCAGATTGCTTATTTCATTTTTGAAAGGCATTTTTAAAAATGAAAGAAGTAATCTGATTGGTTGCTATGGAAAACTGGACCAATATTCCTCTACAGGAGATTTGATAAATCTCCCCCATGGAGACTGTAGAGAGGGTTTACACTCAAGACCTTTATATAAGCCAAAGGGAGAGACTGTGAAAAATGCAGCTTCCAGTCTGAAGAACTCCATGAAGCATATGGTCACCCATTCATTAACTTGGTGAAGTGCAATGGGCGTAAAAGTACACAAATAATACAGTACATAGTCGGGGGTAGGTCAGAAACATAACGGGAAAACAATTACAGAACCAGATAAACCAAGCAGGATATAAATATACAAACAGGGCAGAATATAGCGTAATAACATACGGTTCAGAAACCGGAATCAAGATAAACGGCAGGTATGAATAAATGAACAGAACTAGATATGTGTTATGCCGAGCGCTCCGGGTCCCCGCTCCTCCCCGCTCGCAGCGTTCTCCTGTTTGCAGCGCCCCGGTCAGACCCGCTGATGGGGAGCGCTGCGATAATGTCCCTAGCCGGGATGCGATTCGCGATGCGGGACGTGCCCGCTCGCGGTGCGCATCCCGACCCGCTTACCAGACTCGTTCCCCGTCTGTGCTGTCCCGGCACGCGCGGCCCCGCTCCCTAGGGCGCGTGCGCGCCGGCTCTCTGCGATTTAAAGGGCCAGTGCGCCACTGATTGGCGCATGGTTTTAATTAGTGTGTTCACCTGTGCACTTCCCTATATTACCTCACTTCCTTGCCGGATCTTGTTGCCATTGTGCCAGTGAAAGCGTTCCTTGTGTATCCCAAGCCAGTGTTCCAGACCTCTTGCTGTTGCCCCTGACTACGATCCTTGCTGCCTGCCCTGACCTTCTGCTACGTCCGACCTTGCTCCTGCCTAATCCCTTGTACCTCGCCTATCTCAGCTGTCAGAGAGGTTGAGTCGTTGCCGGTGGATACGACCTGGTTGCTACCGCCGCTGCAAGACCATCCTGCTTTGCGGCGGGCTCTGGTGAAAACCAGTAGCAACTTAGAACCGGTCCGCCGGCACGGTCCACGCCAATCCCTCTCTGACACAGAGGATCCACCTCCAGCCTGCCGAATCCTGACAGTAGATCCGGCCATGGATCCCGCTGAAGGCCCGCTGCCAGTTGTCGCTGACCTTACCACGGTGGTCGCCCAGCAGTCGCAACAGATAGCGCAACAAGACCATCAGCTGTCTCAACTGACTGTTATGCTACAGCAGCTTCTACCACAGATTCAGCAACCATCTCCTCCGCCAGCTCCTGCACCTCATCCGCAGCGAGTGGCCGCATCCAGCCTCCGTTTATCATTGCCGGACAAGTTTGATGGGGACTCTAGACTTTGCCGTGGTTTTCTCTCGCAATGTTCCCTGCATTTGGAGATGATGTCGGACCAATTTCCAACTGAACGGTCAAAGGCGGCTTTCGTGGTTAGTCATCTGTCTGTGAAGGCCCTGTCATGGGCCACACCGCTCTGGCACCGCAATGATCCTGTCACTGCCTCCGTACACTGTTTCTTCGCAGAGATTCGAAGTGTCTTCGAGGAACCAGCCCGAGCCTCTTCTGCTGAGACTGCCCTGCTGAACCTGGTCCAGGGTAATTCTTCAGTAGGCGAGTACGCCATCCAATTCCGTACTCTCGCCTCCGAATTATCTTGGAATAACGAGGCCCTCTGCGCGACCTTCAAAAAAGGCCTGTCCAGTAACATCAAAGATGTGCTGGCCGCACGAGAATTCCCTGCCAACCTGCATGAACTTATTCATTTGGCCACCCGCATTGACATGCGTTTTTCCAAAAGACGCCAGGAGCTCCGCCAGGATATGGACTTTGTTCGCACTAGGCGGTTTCTCTCCCCGTCTCCTCTCTTCTCTGGTCCGCTGCAATCTGTTCCTGTGCCTTCCGCCGGGGAGGCTATGCAAGTAGACCGGTCTCACCTGACACCACAAGAGAGGACACGCCGCCGCAATGAGAACCTATGCCTGTACTGTGCCAGTACTGAACACTTCTTGAAGGATTGTCCTCTCCGTCCTCCACGTCAGGAAAGACGCACTCCGATTCCGCACAAAGGTGAGACAGCCCTAGGTGTGAACTCTGCTTCTCCACGTCTTACTGTGCCTGTGCGGATTTCTTCTTCTAACTCCTCCTTCTCAGCTGAGGCCTTCTTGGATTCTGGATCTGCAGGAAATTTTATTTTGGCCTCTTTCGTTAACAGGTTCAACATCCCAGTGACCAGTCTCGCCAGACCTCTCTACATCGCCTCAGTTAATGGTGAAAGATTGGACTGTACTGTGCGTTACCGCACAGAGCCCCTCTTAATGTGCATTGGACCCCATCACGAAAAGATTGAATTTCTGGTACTTTCTAACTGCACTTCTGAAATTCTTCTCGGACTACCTTGGCTTCAACGCCATTCCCCTACCCTTGACTGGACCACCAGGGAAATCAAGAACTGGGGTACTTCTTGATACTAAAAATGCCTTATGTCTGCTCCAAGCCTGCCAGTCAAAACCCTATAGCTCCTCCGATACCAGGTCTCCCCAAGGCCTATCTGGACTATGCCGATGTTTTTTGCAAAAAACAAGCAGAGACTTTGCCTCCTCACAGGCCTTATGACTATCCTATTGATCTCCTCCCTGGTACTACTCCACCCCGGGGCCGAATCTATCCCCTGTCTGCTCCTGAAACACAAGCCATGATGGAGTACATCCAAGAAAATTTTAAAAGGGGATATATCCGCAAGTCTTCCTCCCCTGCCGGAGCAGGGTTCTTCTTTGTCTCCAAAAAAGACGGTTCCTTACGACCATACATTGATAACCGCGGTCTTAATAAAATCACTATAAAAAACCACTATCCCCTGCCTCTTATCTCGGAACTCTTTGACCGCCTACGTGGCGCCAACATCTTTACCAAATTGGATTTAAGAGGTGCATATAATCTCATCCGCATCAGGGAAGGGGACGAGTGGAAGACCGCATTTAACACCAGAGACGAACACTTTGAATATCTGGTTATGCCCTTTGGGCTTTGCAACGCCCCTGCCGTCTTCCAGGACTTTGTAAATGACATTTTTCGTGATTTATTATATACCTGTGTTGTGGTCTACTTGGACGACATTTTGATTTTCTCTTCTAACCTCGAAGAACACCGCCGTCATGTCCGCCTGGTTCTTCAGAGACTCCGAGACAATCAGTTATATGCCAAGATGGAGAAATGTCTCTTTGAATGCCAATCTCTTCCCTTCCTAGGATATTTAGTCTCTGGCCAGGGACTTCAAATGGACCCGGACAAACTGTCGGCCTTGTTGGATTGGCCACGCCCCTCCGGACTCCGAGCTATCCAACGTTTCTTGGGGTTTGCCAATTACTACAGACAATTTATTCCACATTTTTCCACCATTGTGGCCCCAATTGTGGCCCTTACCAAGAAAAACGCCAACCCTAAGTCCTGGCCTCCTCAAGCGGACGAGGCGTTCAACCGTCTCAAAACTGCCTTTTCTTCTGCTCCAGTACTCTCCAGACCTGATCCATCTAAACCCTTTTCATTAGAGGTAGACGCCTCCTCGGTGGGAGCCGGAGCTGTACTCCTACAAAAAAACTCTTCTGGACATAACGTTACTTGTGGTTTCTTTTCTAGGACCTTCTCTCCGTCTGAGAAAAATTACTCCATTGGTGATCGAGAACTACTGGCCATAAAACTGGCCCTCGAGGAATGGAGGCACCTGCTGGAGGGGTCCAAATACCCAATTATTATATACACTGATCACAAGAATCTCTCTTATCTTCAGTCTGCCCAACGGCTGAACCCACGACAGGCTAGGTGGTTGTTGTTTTTTGCCCGTTTTAACTTTGAGATTCATTTTCGCCCTGCTGACAAGAACATCAGGGCTGATGCCCTCTCTCGCTCCTCGGATGCCTCTGAAATGGAAGCCCCCCTGCAACACATTATTCCTCCTGAGTGTCTGATCTCCGCTTCCCCAGCTTCCATCAGACAAACTCCTCCTGGAAAAACCATCATCCCTCCACGCCAGCGCCTCAGGATCCTCAGGTGGGGACACTCCTCACATCTCGCCGGCCATGCTGGCGTCAAAACGTCCATCCAGCTCATCTCTCGTTTTTATTGGTGGCCTACCTGGAAGCAGATGTTGCTGATTTTGTTCGGGCTTGTACAGTCTGTGCCCGGGACAAAACTCCTCGTCAGAAGCCTGTCGGCCTCCTTCATCCTCTGCCTGTTCCTGAGCTACCATGGTCTCAAATTGCTATGGACTTTATAACAGACCTGCCGTTATCCCATGGCAACACAGTCATTTGGGTGGTCGTTGATCGTTTCTCCAAGATGGCACATTTTATTCCACTTCCAGGTCTTCCTTCTGCGCCACAGTTGGCGAAACAATTTTTTGTGCACATTTTTCGCCTTCACGGGCTTCCCACGCATATCATCTCGGATAGAGGCGTTCAATTTGTGTCGAAATTCCGGAGGGCCCTCTGTAATCAGCTTAAAATCAAATTAAACTTCTGGTCTTCCTATCATCCCCAATCCAATGGGCAAGTGGAGAGAGTTAACCAGGTTCTTGGTGACTATTTGCGACATTTTGTTTCCTCCCGCCAGGATGATTGGGCCGATCTTCTACCATGGGCCGAATTCTCGTACAATTTCAAAGTCTCTGAGTCCTCCGCTAAATCCCCGTTCTTTGTGGTGTACAGCCGTCACCCTCTTCCCCCCCTCCCCACTCCCACGCCTTCTGGTTTGCCCGCTGTTGATGAGGTTACCCGGGACTTCTCCACCATCTGGAAAGAGACTCAAAAATCCCTCATGCAGGCCTCATCCCGGATGAAGAAACATGCCGACAAAAAAAGAAGAACTCCTCCTGTCTTTGCTCCTGGAGACAAAGTGTGGCTCTCCGCCAAGTATATCCGCTTTCGTGTCCCTAGTTATAATCTGGGACCACGTTATCTTGGACCCTTTAAAATCAAGTGCCAAATCAATCCTGTCTCCTACAAACTCCTTCTTCCCCCTTCTCTCCGTATTCCCAATGCTTTTCATGTCTCTCTCCTTAAACCGCTTATCCTTAACCGCTTCTCTCCCAAGGTTGTTGCTCCTACTCCTGTCTCCGGGTCCTCAGATGTCTTCTCGGTTAAAGAAATTCTCGCAACCAAGATGGTCAGAGGTAAAAAAAAAAATTCTTGTAGATTGATTCTAGAGAATTGCAGCCCTGAGGAGAGGTCATGGGAACCCAAGGATAACATTCTCGACAAGGACCTTATTCTCCAATTTTCAGGTTCAAAAAAGAGGGGGAGAGTGCTCGCAGCGTTCTCCTGTTCGCAGTGCCCCGGTCAGGCCTGCCGGCACGGTCCACGCCAATCCCTCTCTGACACAGAGGATCCACCTCCAGCCTGCCGAATCCTGACAATATGGAATAAATATACAGCAGAAACCAGGAGATGCAGGGAAAGAACAGATAAATTGAATGTCAAACTCTAAACAGGTCAGGGAACATAGAACACTGTTCACAATGGACACTAAACAAAGAACACATTAAACTCCCCACTCCAAACATGGAGGGACATCAATACCAAAGCCAAATAGACTCCTAGCCAACAGGCACAGTCCACCGTGTGATCAGGATACCGGCCTAGAAGGAAACTGAAATATAATACACGGAACACATTACTGAGAACCAGATGACTACAACAGCAAAAAAATAGCTATATACCAAACATTATCAGCATGTGCATAATAGCATGAAACCTGTTGTGTACTCCTACACAAAACTATATCCAAAAGACGAGATTGGAGACACTTGTTACAAAAATAAAATATATAATTTTATTGATAAACATTAAAATTAATGTTAAAATACAGTATTTAATTCAGGAGAATACAAAATCTCCGCTAAGTAGACAGAATATAGGCGTCGCACCAGAACAGACTCACATCAATGAAAATTCAGCATATAACAGGTAAATACCCACATGTATATGTACTCTATAAATCATAGGGACCATGGATTCCTCCCATAAATGGTACAAAGCAAACTTACATGAGGAATACATACATACATACCCAATAGTAAAGTGCAATAAACATGGAAATCTGCTGGAGTGACGCCACCCCAACGCATGTTTCGATATGTCCTTCCCCCAGGACAAAGGACATCCCGAAATGTGCGTTGTGGTGGCCTCGCTTCAGCAGATTTCCATGTTTATTGCACTTTACTATTGGGTATGTATGTATTCCTCATGTGAGTTTGCTTTGTACCATTTATGGGAGGAATCCACGGTCCCTATGATTTATAGAGTACATATACATGTGGATACTTACCTGTTATATGCTCAACTTCCATTGATGTGAGTATGTTCTGGAGTGACGCCTATGTTCTCTCCACTTAGTGGAAATTTTGTATTCCCCTGAATTAAATACTGTATTTTAATATTAATTTTAATGTATATCAATAAAATTATATATTTTATTTTTGTAACAAGTGTCTCCAATCTCGCCTTTTGGATATTGAGAACCAGATGAGTCTGAACAGACTCCAGAGACTAAATACTGAGCATGGGTACAAGCAAGACTCACAGTGTGAACACAGACTAAGATAAAGCAGAACTGACATAAATAATCCTAAAACCAAGCAGACTAAAATGTATATCATGACAGGAATCAAACCATGGTTAAAACTCAGATATTAACACACAGACTAAAACAGTAATAGTCAGAGTAAGAACTAATAGCCAGTCCAGAGTACAAGCAGAGGTCGGGTTTTAAAACCACACCCATGCTGTCATAGGCTGAGAGCATTAACTATTCCCTAGCAAGGGAGAATAGCACAGAAAACTGTCCAAACACATACCCAGTGTCTGAACAGACCCCAAAACAGAAAAATGTAAAAACACCAAAATGGACATTACAGTTATTTTATGATTTAGGCTAAACCCCCCCCCCCCCCCCATATTGAAGGTTGTCCCTTTGAAAATTCCTTTTTGTTAGAAGATCCCTCAAAAGAATAAGCTGATTACACTGTTTTCTGCTGCAAGGACCCCCAGAGGTCATCTAATTACTGCTAGGGATCCTGGAGGTAAGTGTTCAAAGATCCTGTAGCACCCCGTCAGGGGAAATTAAGCATTACAGGGTGCCCGTTACTGTTAAGATAATGCATGGATGTGCCAGATAATTCTTTGAAGCTCCTCTCCTCCCTAATCCTGTTAAATCATGAAGATCATGAGTGAGGCATTTACATCTATTGACTCAATTAGAAATTACATAACTATAACATAAATACCAATCCATAAATAGAGAACGATAGCACTCACTAATTTTTAGCATTCATTTCTTCTTTATTCAACAAGTACAGATGTAATACAGTGCAGCAGGGGAGACAGACAAACGATCAGTGGGATTTGTACCTTATGGTAACAGCCATTTCCTGTGTCACTGCACACTTCTTTAGCCCGGAAGCGGCCTGATGAAGTGGGTGTTTGATCTGATGTTGGAGGAATGTTTCCATGGTTCGTTCCACTCTCAAAGAGCAGAATAGAATTTAAATGGGCACTGTCAGATCCAAAAACTTTTTATATGTTGTTACTGATAAAAATGTAAGACCTTTTGTAATATGTATGCGTGGTGTCCCGGTACCTTATTGAATCCAGTACCTAGTGTAGAGGTCCCCAAAGTCAGAGTAACTACGTTCAGGTAGGGTTCCTCAGGTGGGACAGCCCCTAGTCGCCTCTCCTTTAGTCTAACTTTAATGCTCATAAATGTATATATTGATAATTATATCTATGTTGTATAGAAATGTATAGTACTTACCTTGTTCGGCGTCGCAGGAGCTTCGGTCATGTGACCATGCAAGTAACCTCTATGGTATGTTGCAGGACCTTAGGAGGTCCTTGGGTCACATGTTACCCACAAATCTCTGTAAAGGTGATTGACATCCGTTTGGACCAATTAGCGTTAGTTCAGCCCCTGCCCATATAAGGGAGCTGCACCCAATTATTGCTCTCTTGGGTTGCTGCTCTCGTGGATGCCGGACTAACAGGACGGTGTGCTACGCAACTTTCAAAGACATGCTAGGCCTCAAAACCTACGGCCACAGCAGAACCAAAAATCGTGAGTTTTACTCTAATTCCTGCTTATGCTAGCGTGACTACTGGACCGCAATTTATTCCCCTAAATCCATTGGAACAGCGCAATAGACTAAAGGCTTTTAAAGCTAAAGTCCCAAACATTGTCAATCTCCAAAAGGAAGCGGTTGTATTGGTAAGAGACTGTTATGTTAATGAAGTGTACAGAAAATCTTTAGTAAAGTTAACGCTGTTTACAGAAGCTTTCAGGTTGTGGACAATCCATTATTACTCACTACCTCAAACCTATTATCATCTACCTCCCCATCGTTCCTGGGAAGGGCGGCATAAGGAAAAGCTTTATTGAGGAGCCCGCACCCTGGCATCACGAATAGCAAGGGTTAACAAGCACCCTTTGATACCCACACAGCTAAGCCGTGACGTCACAATACTCCGGCCCTGTGATCGGCAGTCATCAGTCCCAGAGCGAACATGCTCCGTGGGCTGATGGTAACGGGGTGTTGCGTGAAAGATCACGAGGGTCCCCAGCGGTGGGACCCCCGCGATCAGGCATCTTATCCCCTATCCTTTGGATAGGGGATAAGATGTCTTAGCGCCGGAGTACCCCTTTAACAACCTTTACAAGCTTTCCTCCCTTGTTGAGAGCTGCACCCAATTATGACACAGGCACATACAATATTATACATGATAATTACATCCCACATTCTGTGTATATTACTGCAACCCACTGTAATGCAGAATGCATTGAAGCATGAATATATGTTAATGAATCAATCCAGCTACACAGAATAACAATCGTACTTGCCATTAAATTTCACTTATATAATATGAGGTTAAGTTTTTATGCAAATAACATTTCAATTCAAATTCATTTTAAATTCAAAAGTAAGTAAAATTCATTAAAATAAAAAAAAATATTTCACAGCAGTGAAAAAATGCATACAAAAACCAAATTTCAAGAAAACAGTAATATAATATGAAGACACTATGGCACCACCCTCTTGTCTAAAGGCTGCATACACTTGAGTCAAAACTTGTCAGAGCCTGCCATTGGTCATCTAAAGTGTATGGGCCTCCCAAATCTTTCCAGACGCTTGTTGTCTGGGGAGTGAAGGGTCAGGTATATTGGATTTCAACTGCCCAACCCTATTGTTTTGTCTAGCAATGTTTTGCCCTTCCGATCTCCACTGAGAATATATGAATGTTTGGCCATCCTAAACATTCATGTATATGGAGAAATCTGGAATAATAGCTGTTGGATGAATGAACATTTGGTTGACAGCTTCTGAATGTATATGGCCACTTTAAGGAGTATTCCTCTATTTTATAAAAAAAAAAGCGGCATAAGCCATATTCGAATTTGCAATATTTCGAAAATATTTGGACGAATATTCGTCCTATGTTCGCGAATTTTGCATATTTGTTCACTTTTTTCCATACGAAATTCATATAAAATTAGCAAAATGCGCATGCACAATTATATCTTTCAACTAACTACTTTCCTATTGGTTGCTAGGAATGTTGCTAACCTCTGACAACTGTATTTGCATCTTTCTCATTGGCCCACAAGCTAAAAGAAGGGAGGGATCAGTGTCCTCCGGAAGTGCCGATATTCAAATAATTTTCACATAAAATTAGCATTTGCATATTCGCCTTCTTTGGACCACAAGCTGGAAGCAGGGAGGGATGATTACGTTTTATTTACACAGTACACATCAATGTGATGTGTACTATGAAAAAAACGGAAAAAAACTAATATTCATCATAATGAATATAATTCACAATATTCTAAATATTCGCAAAATCACGAAGTGCCGATATTCGAGAAAAAATTCGCTATTCGAATATTCGTGCTCAACACTAAAAATAATGCTGCTAGGAAGGGAAAAAGCCATACTTACCTATCTCAGGTCCCCCCTGGTCCTCCACAGCTCCTATTTGGCTCCATCCGGTTCCCAGGCCTTCTTCCTGCTTCCGAGACAAGCTCTTGACCAGCCAATGATTGGCCAAGACAGGACACCGCTGCTGCCAGTGACTGGATGAGCCGGCATGTCCTGCACCAATTGCTCATCTCGGAGGCAGGATAAAGATTGGGGGGCCGGACAGAGCCAAATAGGAGCTGCAGGGGACCAGGGCTAGGTAAGTATAGCTTTTTTTTCCTATTTTTCCCAAAATCACAATACAGACCATAAAGTGCATTGCACAAAAGATCAATTAAATATGCATAAATAACAAACCCTGCGATGCATGTGTATACACACACATACAGTCTGCTGTTTTATGCCTGCATATAAATACAGAGACGTGGGCATTAACAGCACATTGTGATCTGAGGGATGCAGAAAACTTAAGAGGAAGCACAGTAAACTATTTTGGTAGCACAAGGGTATGATAAAAAGGATAATAGTTTGTTCCAGAACGCACCACAGCGCACATTGTAAATCCTGACAATTTTTTATATCATACGCTTGCTGCTACCTAAATTGTCTACTGGGATACTTTGTATTTATATTATCCAGGTCTTGCTGTATTTGCACTATAAATTATCTGTTCCTATAGGATTCAGCTTAACCCCTTAAGGACTGAGGGCTTTTCGGTTTTTGCACTTTTTTTCCTTTTCTTTTTTTCATTTTCTCCTCCTCACCTTTTAAAAATCATAACCCTTTCAATTTTGCACCTAAAAATCCATATGATGGCTTATTTTTTGCGCCATCAATTCTACTTTGCAGTGACATCAGTGATTTTACCCAAAAATCTACAGCGAAATGGAAAAAAAATCATTGTGCGATGAAATATAAGAAAAAAAACGCCATTTTGTAACTTTTGGGGGCTTCCGTTTCTATGCAGTACATTTTTCAGTAAAAATGACACCTGATATTTATTCTGTCCATATGATTAAAATGATACCCTACTTATATCTGTTATATCTTTTTTCCAGAGGTACGACAAAATCAAACTACATGCACGGAAATGTATACATTTAAAATTGTCATCTTCTGACCCCTATAACTTTTAAATTTTCCTATGTATGGGGCAATATGAGGGCTAGTTTTTTGCGCCGTGATCTGATGTTTTTAGTGGTACCATTTTTGTATTGATCTGACTTTTTGATCGCTTTTTCTTCATTTTTTCATGATATAAAAAGCGACCAAAAATACGTTATTTTGGACTTTGTAATTTTTTTGCTCGTACACCATTGACCGTCCGGTTCAATTAATGATATATTTTTATTGTTCGGACATTTACGCACACGCCGATACCACATATGTTTATATTTATTTTTATTTACATGGTGTTTTTTTTATGGGAAAAGGGGGATGATTTGAACTTTTATTAGAGAAAGGGTTAAATCACATTTATTAACTTTTTTTTTTACACTTTTGTTTTTGCAGTGTTATAGCTCCCATAGGGACCTATAGCACTGCACACACTGATTGCCAGCACTGTTCACTGCAAAGGCATAGCTTTGCATTGATCAGTGTTATCGGCTGTCGATTGATGAAGCCTGCATCTCAGCAAATTAGATACAAAAATAAAGGGGATGTGCAGCTCCCAATTAACTAGTCGAGGTATGGAGGTTATACACCTACACCGAGTGTTGGGTAATTTGGAAAATATATTTATACATAAACCAACCCCTTAAGACTAGTATCAGATACCTGATACATGAATGACAAAACTGAATTGATATAAATTAAGACTGTGCTTCAATTATATGATACAAAATAATATAACATTTTATTAAAATACAATAAGTGGAAATAAACCTCATAGCACAGGGCCCTTGTGCAGAGGTAATATAATAAGAGTATATGTTATATCATAATAATATATACACTGATAGCTTGCACTGCTATAAAAAGTTAAATTGGTGGATTTTTTGATAATCCGGTATCTGATAGTCCAGACGGTAATGTAATGTCCCGTAGATAAAATAGGGCTCCGATGTAGCAAATGAAAGATGGTATAGTGAGAGTATAGTTACCAGCCTGATATCCTCAGCAGTAGTCGCCTATGGACAGATGGTGAGGTCCGCAATGCTTGGATGGTAGACAACTCTGGCGTTCGTTACCGCAGCGGTCTGCTTGCCCCAGACCAAGTTGGAATTGATGCTGCTCCCAAGATGCTCACTGTTAGATGGTATTAGGCGGCCTCTGGATGCAGACCTCGTGGTGTCCTATGGCGTGTGACGTCACAGGCAATCGGCAAGATTGTCTGGAAGCTGGACCAGCATAGCACGGCTGGCTTTGCGAAGATCTTTGGCTGCAATTTTAAGTTGGTACGTAGTCCTCAAGTAAGTGCGTGCTCAATGAATATCGGTGATGCGGTAAAAAACTTTTTGTGAAACCTAGACGCGTTTCAGGGCACTGGTTTATCAGAACGGCCCTTTCCTCAGTAGGCATATATGGTTTCTGAAGCTATAAGTCCTTTATATTGTTATCCGGTCACAATCAAATTGATATGGCAAAGGTGATGCTTTAGGAGCAGACAAAACTTAAAATGATTTGTAAATTACTTCTATTAAAAAATCTTAATCCTTTCAGTACTTATGAGCTGCTGAAGTTGAGTTGTTCTTTTCTGTCTAAGTGCTCTCTAATGACACCTGTCTCAGGAACTGCCCAGAGTAGAAGCAAATCCCCATAGCAAACCTATTCTGCTCTGTGCAGTTCCCGAGACAAGCAGAGATGTCAGCAGAGAGCACTGTTGCCAGACAGAAAAGAACAACTCAACTTCAGCAGCTGATAATTATTAGAAAGATAAGATATTTAATAGAAGTAATTTACAAATCTGTTTAACTTTCTTGAGCTAGTTGATATATGAAAAAAAAAATTCCCTGGAATACCCCTTTAATTTCTGCACTTGCACTTTATGCCCTATGCAATGATTAGATGGAAACCATGTTATAAGCTGCTTTGCATTGTCTACTTATGTCAAGACTATGTGAAAATGCTGCTTTGGGTATAAAAACCTGATAATTATTTTTTCACTAGTAAGTTTTCTGCAACCCTCAGATCAACATTTTCTGTTTATACCCACAGGTATCCTCATATATATGCAGATATAACACAACAGACTATGTGTATATACACATTCAGGGGCGCCATCACGGGGGGTACAGCCGGTACCCCAGTAAGGGGCCTGGAGCCCTATGGCTGCGCCCTGACAGTATGGCACGGTTCCTGCAGTGGAGTGACCGGACCCTTCAACTGAAGGCCCCGTCGCACCCCCTGCGACTGAGCCCTCAGGTGAAGAGAAGGCAGTCAGGGAACTCGGGACACCTGTTCCGAATTCCCGTGAGGCCGCAACTTTCAACACTTAAGCCTTTAAGACGCACACAGTGTTGAACGTGCACCACGGCAGCTCACGTGACATTAAGGAGCCAGCGGCTCCATCCTGTCACTCTGGTCCAGGCTTCCTGTGCAGCAGTAGCTCCTAATGATGTTGTCCACACAGGGGGCTGAGACAGAAGATGAACAACAGAAGTTGCGGGGGAATGAAGGAGAGGTGAGTGGTGCTTTTTTTAAAATATATATTCTATTCTATGGAGCGCAAGGGGGGATAATCTATGGGGCAATGTATGGAGCATAATGATCTATGGGGGAAATGTAAGGGGACATAATTTATGGGGCAATGTAAGGGGGCATAATCTATGGGGGCAATGTAAGGGCATAAGAATTTATGGGGGCAATGTAAGGGGGCATAAGAATCTATGGGGGCAATGGAAGGGGGCATAAGAATCTATGGGGACAAGATTCTTCTGAGAAAACCGGTTTATGACAAGAGGCTTAAGGAGAGATATGTGGAAGGAATTGGGAATACGTGACGTAGCAGGTAGACAGAGTTTGTAGGAGACAGGGTTGATTTTTTGTAGAATCTGGAAGGGACCAAAGTAGAGAAGTCACGGACCAGCTAATCAACATCAGGCACACTGGAGGAAACTGGGAGAGGAAGAGGAGGACGAAGATGGAGTCCGTAGACAACAAAAAAAAAATTGAAAATTCAGCCCAGGGGAGAAGGTCGACCCAATCGTCTTGGAGAGCTGAAACAAAATGCCGAAGATAAGTCTCTAGGATTTGATTAACCCTCTCCCCCTGACCATTGGACTGAGGGTGGTAGGCCGAGGAGATTGATGTCCATCTGGATTGATGTCCAGACGGTCACAAAGGGCTCGCCAGAACTTAGAGACAAACTGCACACCTCGATCCGAAACGATATGCTGAGGAAGATCATGTAAATGAAAGACATACAACAAGAAGAACTTCGCCAGCTGTGGGGCAGAAGGAAGACCTGGTAGAGGAATGAAATGAGCCATCTTGGAAAACCGATCTACAATACCCAGATGACAGTGTTATTATGAGATGGAGGCAAATTGGTGAAGAAATCCATGGCGCTATGGGACCAGGGAGTCTCTGGAATGGGTAAAGGTAGTAAGAGTCCTGCAGGTGTTTGTAGATGGAGTTTTGTCATGGGCACAAGTTTCACAGGAACAAACAAAATCAGAAACATCACGTTCAAGATGTGGCCACCAGTAGTGCCGGGAAATAAGAAGTAGAGTCTTGAGCATTCCAGGATGTCCTGCTGTCAAGGAAGAATGACCCCATTTCAGGACCTTGCGTCTCAATCTGGGGCGGGCACAAAGGATTTTCCCGGAGGAACCTGCTGAATCGGCAGGAATCAAACGGTCAGAAGGAATAATATGCCGAGGCGTGGATTCCAAACCAATGACGTCAGAGGACCTGGAGAGAGCATCAGCCCTGATGTTCTTGTCTGCTGGACGGAAGTGAATAAAGAAGTTGAACCTAGAAAAAAACAGTGACCTCCTTGCCTGTCTGGGGTTCAAACGAGGAGCAGACTGAAGGTATAGAAGATTCTTATGGTCGGAGTAGATGCTGACCGGATGAGAAGAACCTTCCAATAAATGTCGCCATTACTCCAAAGCTAGGTTGATAGCAAGGAATTCATGATCTCCAATGGAGAAGAACCCACAAGTAACAGTCTTGCCCTTGGCGTTTTTCTGAGTAAGAACGGCACCCGTTCTAATAGATGAGGAATCAACCTCCAAAGCAAAGACCTCTCCGGATCAGGTCTTGTAAGCACGGGAGCAGACACAAATGCAGTCTTTAAACGGCAGAAGGCCTCTTCAGCCTCTTGAGGAAAAGACTTAGGATTAGATGCCTTCTTAGTGAGAGCCACAATTGGAGCAACAAAGGATGAAAAATGTGGGATGAATTCACGATAATAGTTAGTGAATCCCAAAAAACTTTGAATAGCACGTAGGCCAGAAGGACGAGGCGGATCCAATACTGCAGACAATTTATCTGAATCCATCTGCAGGCCCTGATGAGAGACAACATAGCCAAGAAACGGAAGACTAGATTTCTCAAACAGGCATTTCTCCAGTTTGGCGTAGAGATGATTCTTCCATAGCCGCTGTAGAACCAGACAAACATGAGTATGATGTTTTTCTAAGTTGGAAGAGAAGATCATGATTCTTCAAGGTATACAACTACACAGGTGTAGAGAAGATCACCGAAGATATCATTGACAAACTCTTGAAAAATGGCTGGAGCATTGCAGAGACGAAAAGTCATTACAAGATACTCAAAATGTCCGTCACGAGCATTGAAGGCCGTTTTCCAATTATCTTCCTTGCAGATACGAATGAGGTTATACGCTCCACGTAAGTCCAAATTGGAGAAGACCTTGGCACAATGTAGTCGGTTCTGAGATAAGAGGTAGAGGGTAAAGGTTCTTTACTTTTTGTTAAGTCCCCTGTGGGCAATGCATGGACGGAGTGAGCCATCCTTCTTTCCAACAAAGAAGAAACCAGCTCCAGCAGGAGAAGAGGACTTACGGATAAATCCCTTTTATGAATATACTCAGCCATGGCTTTGGTCTCAGGAACCGATAGAGGGTATATCCTTCCATGAGGAGGAGTGGTACCAGGCAGAAGATCAAAAGGGCTGTCGTAAGGATGATGTGGAGGCAGAGACTCAGCCTGTTTATTGCAGAAATTGTCAGAGAAATCTTGGTAAGGTGGTGGCAGGCCAGGTAAAGGAGGATCATTAAAAACTATTTTAGAATGAACTGATTGAAGGCAAAGATTTTGACAGGATTGTCCCCAACGAATAATCTCTCCAGTTCTCCAGAATGGCGTTGCAGCCAAGGAAGGCCAAGAAGAATCTCTGAAGTACAGTGTGGCAGAACATAGAATTCAATCTTTTCTTTGTGCAATACTCTCACTTGCATGACAAGAGATTCAGTACGGAAGTGAACCATACAGTCCAGATTTTGTTCATTAATAAAGGAGATGAACAAGGGCTTGGCAAGCCAAATAAGGCTGCATTCACACCTCATTCACAAGCACAAATTCTCACTACGTCGTCATGACCTCTCCTGTTGCATAAGACGCGAACAATCCACTTGCATAGTCTCTTCGGCAAGAGGCACAGGAAACAGAAGAGGTGGACGTTGAAACATGGGTGCTGGATGAGGATATCTTCTTGTTCGGGCAGGTTCCCTCTTTAAGCGCAGTTCCGGCTGTCCCTCAGCAAAATGCACATGAATGCGTGTGGCCAAGTGGATAAGTTCAGTCAAAGAGGATGGAGGATGACGTGCTTCAAGGGCATTTTTAATGCTGCCTGACAGTCCTTTTTTGAATGTGGCACACAAGGCCTCATCATTCCATGCAAGTTCTGAGGCAAGAGTGCGGAATTGAACCGCGTAGTCACCAACAGAAGAATTCCCTCGACAGAGGTTCAGCAAAGCCGTCTCAGCAGAGGCACGTGCGGGTTCCTCAAAGACACTGCTAAATTCTACCAAGAAGGCCGACAAATTGGAGGATACCGGATTTCCACGGTCCCAAAGGGGTGTATCCCAGGCCAGGGCTTTTCCGAACAGTAGACTAATGACAAAGGCCACCTTAGCACATTCCGTCGGAAACTGTTCAGACATGAGCTCCAAGTGAATAAAGCACTGTGTAACGAAGCCTCTGCATGACTTGGAATACCCATCATACTTGGAAGGTAATGGAAGACGTAGCTGGGAGCCAGAAGACACTGCAGGAACCGCTGGTGGGAGTGGGCCAGGTTGCAGTACCTCCCTGCTTGAAGAAGTTGAGAAAGTTGCTGTGCCTGTGGGGGTAACTGCTGCGACTGACATACCTCAACGTAGGGAAGATCCGCAACTTCAGGCAGGGGTACCTCAGCGGTATCCATGGCCGGATCTTACTGTAACACTCAAGCTTCAGAAGACAGGAACCCCGGTGCATGTGGATCCGCTGGACCTGTGGGCCAGATGACTCGGAACGTACCATGGAGCAGAGTCTAAGGTGCCGCTGGTTTTCACCAGAGCCTGCCGCAAAGCGGGATGGACTTGCTGCCGCAGGCGGCACCCAGGTCGCTACCCCTGGCACAGCTCGACCACACAGGTGGCTGAAGAGATGCGAGGCACAGGAGGGATAAGACAGCTCACAGTCAGGATAGCAGAAGGTCAGGGCAGGCGGCACAGTAGCATAGTCAGGAACGTAGCAAATTGTCAGTAGGCAGGCTGCAAGGAGCAAGGTAAGGCACGGAGCAAAGGATCAGATACACAGCCAGGCAATAACAGGAATGCTTTCTCTCAGGCTCAAGGCAACAAAGATCCGTCAGGGAAGTGAGGAGGGTGGAGGAATTTATCAATGAGCAACAGGTGAATTACACAAATGAGCGCACTGGCCCTTTAAATCTTAAAGCTCCGGCGCGTGCGCCCTAGGGGATGGGAACATGCACGCCGAGCAGAGGGGCAGAGGCCGGGGCAGGAGAAGCACCAGGTGAGTGACGGACTGGGGCTCCATGCAGGCGCGTCCCGCAATGCGAGTCCCAGCCCCACCAGCAGCAGCAGGTAATGGAACCATGCGCTCACGGCCAGCGTGTGCGGCCGGAGCGCATAACGTAACAATAAGTAAGGAAGAGGCTCTCAGAATCTTCTACTTTTGTGGGCCAATATGGTACAAAACACATGGATGCCTAATAGGAAAGAATGAAAGTGTGAACAGAGCATTGGTGTGAACCATAAAAATGGTGCTGATGAACAACCACAATTTTCACACTCATTGTGTTTCATAGTGAAGCATTTAAACAATGTTGAAGAAAAATTCAAAGGAACATTCATCAATCTACTTACTGCAGGATTTCTACTACAAAATTTCCCTTCCAGTATTAGCAATATCATACAGGGACAGAAATATCACCTGTGCAGCAGGTATAGAGGAAAAGGGACCTCAAAGGTCAGGGGAGGGCATTGCATTTATAAAAGTGTCCTAAAAGGACTTGAAGGGGTATTCTCATCTGGGTAATTATCTCTCTTTCTCTGATGCTGCTGTCTGCTCACACTTCCAGGATTGCTGGTGGATGGGCTGGGGACAGAGTCTGGTCATTTTCTTCTGTGTCTGACAGCTCCCAAGCTAAAGTTCTATGCCTGCAGCTGTAAGACATGATGATTGTGCTGAGATAAGCCCGAGCAGAGAGTGCTTAGAAGCTACAACACAGGGAGTGATGTCATCATTGCTTCTTAACCACATAAGGACCCAGGGCATACAGGTATGCCTTCGGTCCCTGGTATTTAAGGACCCAGGGCATACCTGTACGCCCGTGAGAATTTCAGTCCCCGCTGCACGCCGGGCGGGGACCAGACCAGGGTGCCTGCTGATATCGATCAGCAGGCTGCCCGCGCAAATGCCCAGGGGGGTCATCAGACCCCCCCCCCCCCCATGTCAGCGATCGGCGCAAATCGCAAGTGAAATCACTTGCGATTTGCAACTATTCGGGGTCATACGGGTCTATGGTGACCCGGTGACCCAGAATATAAGGGGGATCGCGGTTGTCTAAGACACCTAGGATCCCCCTGAAGGGATAGGAGTGAGGTGGCAGGGGTGCCACCCCTCCTATCCCTGCTATTGGTCGTCAGAAGCGACGAACAATAGCAGATTGGGGCGGGGGGGGTTAACTTTTGTTTTCCCCGTCCTGTCCACCCACAATAGGCAGGGCAGAACGGGGAAACCGAAGTGGACCGACGACAGAAGATCCACTTACCCATCCGGAGGCAGCGGGCGACGGTGATCAACGGGCAGCGATGCCGTGCAGCCGAAGAGGATGGCTCCCTGGATCGTATGGAAGCCAGTGAGTTGCCTAGCAACATCTGGAGGGCTACAGTCTGAGACCACTGTACAGTGGTCTCTATACTGTAGCCCTCCAGATGTTGCAAAACTACAACTCCCAGCATGCCCAGACAGCTGTTTGGGCATGCTGGAATATGTAGTTTTGCAACATCTGGAGGGCCGCAGTTTTGAGATCACTGTGCAGTGGTCTATAAACTGTAGCCCTCCAGATGTTGCAAAACTGCAAATCCCAGCATGCCCAAACAGCAAACGGCTATCTCGGCATGCTGGGAGTTGTAGTTGCGTACCTCCAGCTGTTGCATAACTACATCTCCCAGCATGTCCTTGTACATGCTGGGAGTTGTAGTTTTGCAACAGCTGGAGGCACACTGGTTGGAAAATACTGAGTTAGGTAACAGAACCTAACTGAAGGTTTTCCAACCAGTGTGCCTCCAGCTGTTGCAAAAGTACAACTCCCAGCATGCACGTCTGTCAGTACATGCTGGGAGTAGTAGTTTTGAAACAGCTGGAGTTTTTCCCCCACCTCCATGTGAATGTACAGGGTACATTCACACAGACAGGTTCACAGTAAGTTCCCTGCTCCAAATTTGGGCTGCAGCTAATTTTTTGCCTTAGCGCAAACTCCTAGCGGGAAACTCACTGTAACACGCCAGTGCGAATGTACCCTAACAGCACTACACTACACTTCACATAATAAAGGGTAAAACACTACATATACATCCCCTTACACTGTTCCCCCCAATAAAAATGAAAAACGTATCATACGGCAGTGTGTCCAAACGGAGCCTCCAGCTGTTGCAAAACAACAACTCCCAGCATTTCTGGACAGCCACTGACTGTCCAGGCATGCTGGGAGTTTAGCAACAGCTGGAGGCACCCTGTTTGGGAATCACTGGTGTAGAATACCCCTATGTCCACCCCTATGTAATCCCTAACTTAGTCTTTAAATGCGCATGGCGCTCTCTCACTTCGGAGCCCTGTCGTATTTCAAGGATACAGTTTAGGCCCACATATGGGGTATTTCCGTACTCAGGAGAAATTGCACTACAAATTTTGGGGGGCTTTTTCTCCTTTTACCCTTATGAAAAGGAAAAGTTGGGGGCTACACCAGCCTGTTAGTGTAAAAAAATATTTTTTTTTACACTAACCTGCTGGTGTTGCCCCATACTCTTTATTTTCACAAGCAGTAAAAGGAAAAAAAGACCTCCAAAATTTGTAACGCAATTTCTCCTGAGTACGGAAATACCCCATATATGGGCGTAAAATGCTCTGCGGGCACACAACAAGGCTCAGGAGTGAGAGCGCACCATGTACATTTGAGGCCTAAATTGGTGATTTGCACAGGGGTGGCTGATTTTACAGCGGTTCTGACATAAACGTAAAAAAATAAATACCCACATGTGACCCCATTTTGGAAACTACACCCCTCACAGAATGTAACAAGGAGTATAGTGAGCCTTAACACCCCACAGGTGTTTGACGAATTTTCATTAAATTTGGATGGGAAAATGAAAATAATTTTTTTTTCCACTAAAATGCTGGTGTTACCCTAAATTTTTCCTTTTCACAAGGGAATATAGGAAAAAAGTCCCCCAAAATTTGTAACCCCATTTATTCCGAGTAAGAAAATACCCCATATGTGGATGTAAAGTGTTCTGCGGGCAAACTACAATGCTCAGAAGGGAAGAGCGCCATTTGGATTTTGAAGAGAAAATTTGTCCGGAATTGAAGGCCACATGTGTTTACAAAGCCCCCATAGTGCCAGAACAATGGACCCCCCCCCCACATGTGACCCCATTTTGGAAAATACACCCCTCATGTAATGTAATAAGGGGTACAGTGAGCATAAAGCTACAAGTGGCTGCAGTGAAAAAGCTTGTACTTGTATCTTCAAATCGAGCTGGCGGTCCTCCGCCAGGCGAGATACCACCTGTTCAAGCCCCTGCCTCTCAGCACCCCCAAAAGTGCAAATGTTTAATTTAATCAGTTATGGTTCCTTGTTATCGCTCCAAGCTGTTTCATTGGATTCTTGAGATAATTCCACAGGTAATATGATGTCGCCGACCATAGGGCCGACCATGTAGTCTTGAAAAGATTACATCGATATTTTTTTTATTTAAATTTAAGATTTATATTAGATTCTCAAGTTTAATGTCCCGGTGTTTACTTTGAACAAATACTGTATGACCACAAAACCCAAACTAACAAGGAGTCACATGACGGCACAATGACAGAGCCTAGAGGTGGCAGCAGCATGAGGAAACCATAATCTGGCAGAATGACACAGCCTGGAATTGGCGGCAGCAAGAGGAGACACTAGGGCTTCATAATCCCTAAGATTAAAAAGATGAATTTTCAATTTAGATTGAAGATTTATGGTAGCTAGTGCTACCATAAAAATTTGTAGGTAATGTCCCAGGTCCAGCAGCATCAGTAAACCATATAGTGGCTGAATGGCACAGCCTGGAGTTGGCGGCAGCATGAGTAGAACATATAGTTGCTGAATAGCACAGCCTGGAGTTGGTGGCAGCATGAGTAGAACATATAGTTGCTGAATAGCACAACCTGGAGTTGGCGGGAGCATGAGTAGAACATATAGTGGCTGAATGGCAAAGCCTGGAGTTGGCGGCAGATGAGGAGACCATATAGTGGCTGAATGGCACAGCCTGAAAATGGCAGCAGAATGAGTAGAACATATATTGGCTGAATGGCACAGCTTGGAGTTGGTGGCAGCATGAGTAAAACATATAGTGGCTGAATGGCACAGCCTGGAGTTGACAGCAGATGAGGAGACCATATAGTGGCTAAATGGCACAGCCTGGAGTTGGCGGCAGCATGAGTAGAACATATAATGGCTGAATGGCACAGCCTGAAGTTGATGGCAGATGAGGAGACCATATAGTGGCTGAATGGCACAGCCTGGAGTTGGCGGCAGCATGAGAAGAACATATATTGGCTGAATGGCACAGCCTGGAGTGGACGGGAGATGAGGAGACCATATAGTGGCTGAATGGCACAGCCTGGAGTTGGTGGCAGCATGAGTAGAACATATAGTGGCTGAATGGCACAGCCTGGAGTTGGCGGCAGATGAGGAGACATATAGTGACTGAATGATGCAGCCTGGAGTTGGCCGCAGCATGAGTAGAACATATAGTGGCTGACGGGCACAGCCTGGAGTTGGCGGCAGCATAAGTAGAACATATAGTGGCTGAATGGCACAGCCTGGAGTTGGCGGAAGCATGTGGAAACCATATGGTGGCAGAATGAGACAGCCTGGAGGTGGCAGCAGCAGTATCAGGAGTCCTGAAAGTGACCTAGTGACAGAGTGGTGCGGTGGGTGACAATACAAGTACCGGGTGATGAAGGTGGGTGAAAAAAGGTCTCATGCGGAGGAATGTTTGTAACTGAGGAGCAATGCCATAAATCTGTTTGGTACTATATATATTTGTGAAGTGTTGGTGTGGCAGCATGGTCAATCTACCCTGATGCATCAGGCATTGGTGGGTGGAAATCCTGGCTGATCCGTGCCTGATTCATCTTCACAAAGGTCAGTCTCTCCAAATTTTTCGTGGATAGATGAGTTATTGCTGCACTAAGCACCTGCTCTGATGGCACACTACTGGCCAGACAGGGAAGCTTTTCCAAGGCAAACTCTGCTAGTTGCGGCCAAAAATCAAGTTTGGCTTTCCAGAAGTCCAGCGGATCTTCAAGGTGTGTTGGCATGGGCATGTCAAAGTATGCCACCACCTGCTAGTTCAGGTCCTGCTCCATGTCTACCTGCTGCTGATGAGTTGCTTCACTATGCAGGTGAAGAAAGCTACTCATCAGCGACTTTAGACTCAGGCTGCTGCTGATGGAGCTGGTACTGCTCCTGCCACCCCACCCCTCCCCAGCAGCCATGGCAGTGGAAGGTGAGCACAGAGGGCCCCCCCGAGTCAGACCTGCGAAAGGATGGACGATGGCAAATGGGGATGTCTTGCAAATGGGGGAAACACCTCAGGAACCGCTTGACAACCAGATTGAACACGTGTGCCATGCAGGTGAGCTTGGCTCAGCCTTCCTTGTTGCAGACAATATTTCCTTCCTGTTGTCAGTCACCATGGTTCCCATTTTCAGTTTAAGTGGAGTAAGCCATGCTCCGATTTCTTTACAAATGACTTAGCAGTTCCTCCCCAGTGTGACTCCGTTCGCCACGGCAAACCATGTGAAGAACAGTGTGACACTGCCGTGCCCTGCACACATGGGATGCTAAAGGGGCACTGAGATGAGGAGTCACAAACTGTCACAGGACCAATGGCCTGAGATCGTGGAGGAGGAAGCGGCGTGACCTATCCAAGTTGGTGTTGTAGCTGTGCAGGAACCACATTCTCCCAGTGGGCCGTAAAGGACATGTATTGTCCCTGACCATAGTTACAGCTCCAGACGTCGGTACTACCGTTCACTTTGGTACACACCGAAAGGCTCAAGGACTGGCCCACCCTTCTCTTACACAAAATTGTGCAGGGCTGTTACTGCCTTCTTTGCAAAGAAATGACGGCTTGGCACTCTCCGCCTCGGCTCAGCACAAGCAATTAGTTCTCTGAAAGGTGCAGAGTCCATCACTTGAAAAGGGAGGGACTGCAACACCAGCAACTTGGACAGGAGCACATTCATCTTCTGCACCGTTAAATGAGTGGGCGCATACTGTTGTCTCTTGGACATGGCTTTGTCGATGGATTGCTGGCGGAATGACTGACTAAAAGTAGAAGGAGCAGGAGCATCTGGAGCGACAGAAGGAGGGTATGACACAAAGCTCTCTATGTTAACCTCCTCCGGATGCTTGATGAAAAAACTGCCACACTGCAGAGTAGCTGATTTTCCCACCAACAGTCTGCACTAATGGACTGCTACTGCCGGCATCTCCAAGAACCCCTGTTCCACTACCTCCTGGAAAGGTAGGCTGCTGTGAAGCAGATGATCTCCCCTGGGCACATTTGGCTCCAGAATTTCCACTTCTGCCATCATGCTGACTGCCAACCATTCTACCACCTTGCTAGCTCAGCTGCTGCCTTACGGGCAACCTGCAACCCTCTTCTCCTGATGATGATAAAGCCCCTTCTGCACCCAGCTCCCAATCGCGATCGGCTTCATCATCATCAACAAGTGTCTGCACATAACTGATGTCCTCCTCAGGTTTCTTAACAGTGTCTGCTTCAGGACCCTGAACGCTGGCAACACCACCTCCTACGTCACTCTCCTCATCACTACTTGCCCGTCTAGCGGAGGAAGCGGCGGATGTCTCCTCCACTTCTTGGCTGGGCAGTAGCTGCTGACTGTCCCCTATTAGATCATCCTCACTGAATAGTGGAGCTGAACCCACAGCATAAGATACCTCTTTAGGGGTGGGAACAGCATAGGACAGAGGCAATGGGAGGATAGGGACTGCTCCCGGACCATGCCAACTGAGGGTTGTGTCTGAGGAACCCACCAACTGTTGACTGGGGGTATCAGATGTCACTTTTGATGAAGTGGATGACCGTATTAACCTATCGATGATGGCAGATAGGTTGCTGGTCGAGACACAACTGGTAGCTAATACCGGGAGAGCAGGCTTCTCGCTGCGACTCCAGCGGCCACTCGCCCCTAGTCTGCTACAACGTCTGCCTGCACCTAATGAATTTAGGCCCCTGCCACTCCTCTGTGCACATCCTGGCACTTCTCTGCCTGTCAAACTTAGTGCGGATATGAGTGGAGTACAATACGCTTCACTACGATTAAAACAGTATTTGTCTAGAACAGCAGCGGTTGTGTAATTTTGGCTGTCCTTTAACAGTATCTACGCCCTTGACAGGTTAACAGGTACAAAATAGTACAGTACTTAGATGTAGGTATGTGGTATGCACTTATGAGGGCAGAAAAATGTGCTACAGTACGCTTAAAAAAGTATATGAGTACAACAACAGCCGGTGAGTATTGTTGCCTGTCCTTTCACAGTATTTAGGCCCTTGACAGATTAAAAGGTACAAAATAGCACACTACTTAGACATAGGTATGTGGTATGCACTTATGAGGGCAGTAAAAATGGAAAAAATGGTAAAGAAGTATAGGAGTAAAACACCCGCCTACCCTTGTTCCCGCCTTCCCAGAGTTCCTTGCCCATTGTTCTCACATGTGGATCCGCCGTTTTAGATGCCCTGGAGCCTGGACCGCACTAAATGGAGTTTAATGAAGCAATTCGCGCGAAAATGTGATGTGACTGGAGCCTAACACAGGAAGAATAACAGAGAAGACTCCTCTCTTCCTTTCACCCAACTACCTGCACCATTGACCTTATTCCCTCATCTTTTACAGATTCTCTTAGCGGTCATTCCCTAACTGAAATATTTAACCACTCTCATCTTTGGTGTCTTTCTCCATTCTTTATTGACCTGTCTCTAATCTCTCTCTCCTCTCTGAACTCTTTGTGCATTAGTCTTTTCCCTTTTGGATCTACCCTGAATGCAGCAGACAGACATCTTTCTGCCCAACCGCTACACCGATGACCCTAGCGCAAGTAAGTAACACACACAAACCGGACCAGGCCAGGCCAACTTTTTCCATTGCTCCCTGTTTCCATTCTGATGCCCACATGCCCATTGTAGGTGCTCTCAGCAATGGACACGGGTCAACATGATACTCTGACCAGTGTGCAGCTACGCAGTATCATACATAACTACGATGCATTGTATGCTTTGGCACCTTCTCTATTATAACCATTAACCTTTTTTCAGCGATTTCTGGCACAGTAGCCCCTCTCTGGGATCAGACTAGAAGGACTGGCTTTTTCTCTGCATGATGGAGCCCTTGGCACCTGTAGGCCCTGTCCTTTGAATATTAGATGTTCTTCATTTGATCGCTTTTAGTAGGTACTAACCACTGCATACTGAGACACTTTACAAGACCTTCCGTTGTGTCTTTAAAGGAGCATTCCAGGCCAAAACTTTTTTATATATCAACTGACTCCGGAAAGTTAAACAGATTTGTAAATTACTTCTATTAAAAAATCTTAATCCTTCCAATAGTTATTAGCTTCTGAAGTTGAGTTGTTGTTTTCTGTCTAACTGCCCTCTGATGACTTACGTCTCGGAAGCTGTGCAGTTCCTATGGGGATATTCTCCTATCATGCACAGCTCCCGGGACGTGACATCATCATTGAGCAGTTAGACAGAAAACTTCAGAAGCTAATAACTATTGGAAGGATTAAGATTTTTTAATAGGTCATTTACAAATCTGTTTAACTTTCCGGAGCCAGTTGATATATATATAAAAAAAGGTTTTGCCTGGAATACCCCTTTAACACAACTTACCCAGTTGAGCGGTTTACCACTGTTCACCTAGGTCACCCTGTTTTATGTGTGTCATCTCTTATTGGCAATATTGCCCTATGAGGAGCTCTGCCTGCTTTTTTTTTTTTAGATATTTGGCATCCTACAAGACCTGTCATGCTGGAGATGCAGTAACAGCATCTCAGTTTGGTCATTGCCACATATGTTCTGTTCACTCTTGCCAATTTGTCCTGCTTCCAACACGTTAACTCCAAGAACTGACTGTTCACTTGCTGCCTAATATATCCCACCCCTTGACAGGTGCCATTGTAGTAAGATGATCATTGTTATTCACGTCACCTGTCAATGGTTTTAATATTCTGGCCGATCGCTGTATGCCTCATTACATGCAAATGTCAAAGCATGAAATGTTGGAACCTGAAACTTAAGTAATGTATTCATAAATAGAAGCAGCCATTTTCATAGTAATGCTATTTTAGCACTGTGGGTTGATAATTGGGTTCCTATGCTAGACATGTTTAAAGATGCAGCAGAGCTACGCTTATTAAGTGTAGTGAAGCTAAGTTTGATGACTTAAAACATACTATATCACATGTATTTTTTTTGTTAACATGTAAAACTAGTTTATCTTTACTGACATGGTTATCACAACCTCCTGAAATTTTAAGGGAAGCTCCCAAAAAAAAGTCTTTTATTGCAATTATACTGCATAGCCAACAGTATGTGGACACCTCTTAGTGCTGGGTGGTATACCGTGGTTCATACTGAATACCGGTGTATTTTTTCTTTACTATATTAATTTTTCACATACCGCTATACCATTTCTATAGCAACCAACTCCAATGCGTGATGGCGTAGAGAAACGTCCGGCCGCACAGACTCTGTGTAGTCTGAGCCGCACTGAACTGACTGTGAGGAGCTGGGAGGGGACTACAACTCCCGGCAGGCATGTGACTTTTGGGCGGGAGCGGGAAACTCGAGCAGAACTTCGGAGACATGGAGGAGAGTTACCGGGCAGCCTGACCGAGACCCCGGGTACCATGGTGAGGACCCCCGACCACTGGGAAACTCGAGCAGAACTGCGGAGACATGGATGAGTTTTACCGGGCGGCCTGAGCGAGATCCCGGGTACCATGGTGAGGACACCCGACCACCTAACACTATACTGAGGACCCCCAAAATACCATTAAATACCATGAAAACACCATAATTTTGAAAAATACCGTGATATAAATTTTTGGTCATACCGCCCAGCACTAACACCTTTCCTTATTATTCAGTTCAAGTATGCAATCATGTTATTTTCATAAGCAAACATTGGTAGTTGTATGGGTCGTACTGAAGAGATCAGTAATTATAAACATCACACTATCATAGTAGGGGATAAGTGTCTGATCACAGGGGGGTTAGAGCAGCAGTGGTCAACATGCCCCCTCTATGTATCTCTATGAGAGAGCCCAAAATACAGCACTCGTGTATCTCCGGCTCTCCCATAGAGATACACGGAGGGGGCGGAGGTCGCTCCGTGCATGAGTAGAGCTGGGCAGATCTCAGGCAATTCCAGCGGTCAGACAGCGGTCTGCAGAGGAAGAGTGGTGCAGTTGCCCATAGCAACCAATCAGATTGCTTCTTTCATTTTCCACAGGCCTCTTTAGAAAGAAGCAATCTGATTGGTTGCTATGGGCAACTGCACCACTCTTCCTCTGCACAGGTTTTGATAAATCTCCCCCCATGTTCCTGATCTTGCTATCTGCTCGTGACTAAGATTGAAACCTTGGAACATGAGACGTTAGAAGACAAAATATTTGAGGAAGATACGGATCCGGGTTTTTTACCATTATAAAATATGCTAATATATAAAAAGATAAAGCTCAAATAACCAATCAAAATGTAACATGTTGATTTTGCCGTCATAACTAAACCTCCTCCTTTGTGAAATGTAAAAACCAAATGTACTTCCTGAAATAAACAGAACATCTTCGGGGCAGCTCCTTAGTGAGTATGTTGAGAAAGGAGGTATTATACCAACATCCTGTCCTGTGTGAATCCCTTGCGCCGGCCCTCAGCATATGCAGCAGCGGTCACTCATATTTTAATGCCACACCTCAGGCCATCCCTGACAACATCAGCACAAGGACTGTGCATCAGGAGGTTGAGAAGTTGCATTCAAGTCTTAGGTCACCATACACAATGCAAAGCATTGGCTTAAGTGGGGAAGCACGCTGCCACTAGGCACAGGAGAAGTGAAAAAAAAATCTTAAAGATTCAGTCCAAAAGCGCTACCTACTGGAATACAGGGTGCATACAGTTATAAATAAGAGCTAAACAGTTATAAATAAGAGCTAATGGTAAGGGGTTGTATGCCAATGCTTCAGCACACCAATAAATTTTTTGCAACTGGTGCCTTCCACTTTGTGGGAACATTTTGGGTTTGGCTCTTTTCTACTCTTGCATGATTGTGCCCTAGTGCACAAAGCAAGGTCCATAAAGGCATGCTTGGGGGAATCGGGTGTGAACTGGCCACACAGAGCTCTGACCTCAACCCCATCAAACACCTTTGGGATGCATTAGAATGGAGCCAGGGAGCCAGGTCTGACCCCAGTGTCTGACCCCAGAAATGAAAGGTATTATGAGAAAATAAGATAGCTGGCACTCACCATATTTCTTCAGCTTCTTCCTTTATAGTATACATTATCAATAAAAGAAGAAGCTGAAGAAATGTGAGTGCTGGCTATCTTATTTTCTCATAATACCTTTCAAAGTTACCTGTTGATGGTTGCCAGAAAACCACGAATAGCTCAGCTGGTGAAGACTTCTCACACCTGTTCATTCATTGCATAGCACTTTGCAGTGCCGGACTGTGCAGCCGCAGTACCGGACTATCTGCTCTTTATCACAGACACCTCCAAAATCTTATAGAAAGCCCAGATGAGTAGAAGCTGATTTTACTGCAAAGATGGGACACACTCCAAATTCCAACTCCATGGCTTTGAAAAAAAATGTTCAACAAGGTCCTATGAGTGTGATGGTCAGGTGTCTGTATATATAGGGTGATTTAAAAGGGATGTTGTTATGTAGTGTGACATAAGATGGGGACAAGAGAGCAAGAAAACGTTTTTTGTATGTTGACATTTGCAAGATCAGGGACTGTTGTGACAGTACAGCAAAAACCATTATAATCAATTTGGTAAATGTGCTCTGCATAGAAACTACATCTTACGTTGGGTGATCCGATTTGTGTTTATGTCATGGGAAAAGTCTGGGCCACCAAAAGACTTTGGAAAAGACAGTCAACATGACTTGAGTGTCACGCTGCGTTCGGCCTCTGCTTGCAGCGCCCCGGTCAGACTCGCTGACCGGGAGCGCTGCTCTGTGTCCCCCGGCGGGGATGCGATCCACGCGGCAGGACGTGCTTGCTCTCTGGTCGCATCCCGTTCCGTTCACCTGCCCCTTCCTCCTGCTCAGTCCTGGCGAGCACGGTCCCGCTCTCTAGGGCGTGCGTGCCGGGTCTCTCTGATTTAAAGGGCCAGTGCACCAATAATTGGTGCCTGGTCCAATCAGTTCACAATCACTCCCTACACATATAAACCCCTTTCCCCTTCCTGTCCTTACCGGATCTTGTTGCCTTTGTGCCAGTGAAAGCGTTCCCGTGTGTCTATTGTCTGTGTATCCAGACCTTTGCCGTTGCCCCTGACTATGAACCATTGCCGCCTGCCCTGACCTTCTGGTACGTCCGACCTTGCCTTTGCCTTGTCCTTGTGTCCCGCGTCTGTCTCAGCTGTCAGTGAGGTTGAGTCGCTATCGGGTGGAACGACCTGGGGGTTACCTGCCGCAGCAAGTCCATCCCGCTTTGCGGCGGGCTCTGGTGAAAACCAGTAACCTCTTAGATTCCGTTCCCCTGGTACGGCCCACGTCATTGCCTCACTGAAACAGAGGATTCACTACCCGTGTCCCCCCGCATACCAGTCCGGATCCTGAGAGTAGATCCGGCCATGGATCCCGCTGAGGTGCCGCAGACCAGTATCGCTGACCTAACCTCCGTGGTCATCCAGCAATCTCAGCAGATCGCCCAACAAGGACAACAGATGACTCAGTTGACTGCCATGCTACAGCAGCTTCTGCCTCCGCAGTAGCAACCATCTCCTCCGCCAGCTTCTGCTTCTCCTCCACACCGAGTGGCTGCTTCTAGACTCCGCCTGTCCCTACCTGATAAGTTTGATGGGGACTCTAAGCTGTGCCGTGGGTTCCTGTCCCAGTGCTCCCTACACCTGGAGATGATGTCGGACCAGTTTCCCACAGAACGGTCTAAGGTGGCGTTCATGGTCAGCCTGCTGTCTGGAAAGGCCTTGTCCTGGGCCACACCGCTTTGGGACCGCAACGATCCTGCCACTGCTACTATTCAGTCCATCTCCGAAGTATGCAGTGTCTTTGAGGAGCCAGCCCGGGCTTCCTCAGCCGAGATGGCTCTATTGAAACGCAGGAACGAAAACTTGTGCCTGTACTGTGCTAGTACCGAACATTTCCTCAAGGACTGTCCTATTCGTCCTCCGTGTCAGGTCAAAGAGTGGAAAACCGCATTTAACACTAGAGATGGTCCCTTTGAATATCTCGTCATGCCATTTGGACTTTGCAATGCCCCTGCCTGCAGTCTTTCAAGATTTTGTTAATGAAATTTTCCGGGACTTTCTAATCTTTTCCTCCAACCTACAGGAACATCGTCTCCATGTCCGTCAAGTGCTTCAACGTCTTCGTGAAAATCATCTGTACGCCAAATTTGAAAAATGTCTGTTTGAACGCAGCAGCCTTTCTTTCCTGGGATACTTAGTCTCGGGTCAGGGTCTTCAAATGGATCCTGACAAACTCTCTGCGGTATTGGATTGGCCACGCCCCTCTGGACTCCGTGCTATCCAACGCTTTCTTGGCTTCGCTAATTATTATCGTCAGTTCATTCCCCACTTCTCCACCATCGTTGCTCCTATTGTGGCACTGACTAAGAAAAACGCGAATCCAAGATCTTGGCCTCCCCAAGCGGATGAAGCTTTTAACCGACTCAAGACCGCCTTCGCCTCTGCTCCGGTCCTGTCCAGGCCTGATCCTACGAAGCCTTTTTTCCTTGAAGTTGACGCCTCCTCGGTTGGAGCTGGAGCCATTCTTTTTCAAAAAAAACGCTTCTGGAAAAAACATCACTTGCGTTTTTTTCTCCAAAACCTTCTCTCCTGCAGAAAAGAACTATTCCATTGGAGACTGTGAACTTTTGGCAATTAAGTTGGCACTTGAGGAGTGGAGACATCTCTAGGAAGGATCCATTTGCCCCATCATCATCTACACGGACCATAAAAATGTATCTTACCTCCAGTCTGCCCAGCGGCTAAATCCTCGCCAGGCTAGATGGTCATTGTTTTTTGCCCGCTTCAATTTTGAGATACATTTCCGTCCTGCTGACAAGAATGTCAGGGCAGATGCTCTATCATGTTCCACCGATGCCTCCAACTCTGAAGCCCCCCTACAGCACATTATACCCCCTGAGTGCCTTATCTCCTCTGCCCCAGCCTCTCTGGTGCAAATTCCTCCTGGAAAGACTTTTGTCCCTCCACGTCTTCGCCTCAAGATCCTCAAATGGGGTCACTCCTCTCTTTTTGCGGGCCACACTGGAATCAAAAAATCAATTCAGTTAATTTCCCGACTATATTGGTGGTCTTCCCTGGAAAAGGATGTGACTGACTTTGTTCGGGCTTGTACTGTTTGTGCCCGTGATAAAACTCCTCGCCAGAAGCCTGCAGGTCTTCTCCTTCCTCTGCCAGTGCCCGAACAGCCATGGTCCCATATTGCTATGGATTTCATCACTGACCTTCCATCTTCTTACGGCAATACAGTCATTTGGGTGGTCGTTGATCGTTTTTCTAAAATGGCCAATTCTGTCCCTCTGCCAAGTCTTTCTTCCGCACCACAATTGGCGAAACATTTTTTTTCGTCTCCACGGGCTTCCCACGCACATCGTCTCTGACAGAGGCGTTCAATCTGTTTCTAAATTCTGGAGGGCACTCTGCAGTCAATTAAAAATCAAATTAAATTTCTCTTCTGCTTACCACCCTCAATCCAACGGTCAAGTGGAAAGAGTGAACCAGATACTTGGTGACTACCTGCAACATTTTGTTTCATCCCGTCAAGATGATTGGGTCGACCTTCTACCTTGGGCCGAATTTTCCTACAATTTTTAAAACTCTGACTCCTCTTCCAAGTCTCCATTTTTTGTGGTGTATGGCCGTCACCCTCTTCCCCCCCTCCCCATTCCCACTCCTTCTGGAGTTCCTGCCGTGGATGAACTGACTCAAAATTTTTCCTCTATTTGACGTGACACTCGAAAGTCTCTTCTAATGGCGTCTTCCCTTATGAAGAGACACACTGACAAGAAGAGAAGGGTCCCTCCTGTTTTTTACCCCCGGTGACAAGGTATGGCTTTCTGCGAAGTATATACGTTTCCGGGTACCCAGTTACAAGTTGGGCCCTCGATTTTTAGGCCCATTCAAAGTCAAAAAACAGATTAACCCTGTCTCTTATCAACTTCATCTTCCCTCCTCTCTCCGTATCCCTAATTCTTTCTATGTTTCTTTGCTCAAGCCTGTTGTTTAACCATTTTTCTCCCAAGGTCACTGTTCCTACTCCTGTCTCTGGCTCCTCCGATGTATTCTCTGTGAAGGAGATCCTCGCTTCTAAAATTGTCCGAGGTAAAAGATTTTTTTTTAATTGACTGGGAGAATTGTGGTCCTGAACGAGGTCCTCGGAGCCTGAGGCCAATATTTTGGACAAGGAGCTCATCCACAAATTCCTTGGTTTCAAAAAGAGGGGGAGACCCAAGGGGGGGGTACTGTCACGCCGAGCACTCCGGATCCCGCTCCTCCCCCAGAGCGTTCGCGGCATTCGGCCTCTGCTTGCAGCACCCCGGTCAGACTCACTGAACAGGAGCGCTGCTCTGTGTCCCCCAGCGGGGATGCGATCCACGCGGCAGGACGTGCCTGCCCGCGGGTCGCATCCCGTTCTGTTCACCTGCCCTGTCCTCCTGCTCAGTCCCGGCGCGCGGTCCCGCTCTCTAGGGCGCGCGCGCGCTGGGTCTCTCAGATTTAAAGGGCCAGTGCACCAATAATTGCACTGGTCCAATCAGTTCACAATCACTCCCTACACATATAAACCCACTTCCCCTTCCTGTCCTTGCCGGATCTTGTTGCCTTTGTGCCAGTGAAAGCGTTCCCGTGTCTATTGCCTGTGTATCCAGACCTTTGCCGTTGCCCCTGACTACGAACCGTTGCCGCCTGACCTGACCTTCTGCTACGTCCGACCTTGCCTTTGCCTTGTCCTTGTGTCTCGCGCCTGTCTCAGCTGTCAGTGAGGTTGAGTCGCTATTGGGTGGAACAACCTGGGGGTTACCTGCCGCAGCAAGTCCATCCCGCTTTGCGTCAGGCTCTGGTGAAAACCAGTAACCCCTTAGATTCCCTTCCCCTGGTACGGCCCACGCCATCGCCTCACTGACACAGAGGATCCACCGTGTCCACCCCGCATACCAGTCCGGATCCTGACATTGAGTCTTGTATGAGCATAGCCCTAGAAAGTTGACCAGGTTGACTAGTACAGGTGCAACAAACCATGATATGGCGTATCTTACAATTTTATGTCACAAATAGAGGAACATAAAACTCTACCAGAACAATTAATTGGCTGCACTGAAAACAATGATTCACCACTGTCGCTCTGGCCTCCATGATTGCCAGATCTACACCCTGTGACTTTCTGTAGGGTTAAATCAAGGACTCAGTATATCTGCCCCCCCCCCCCCCCCCAGGCCACAGGATCTGAACAACCTGAGACAATGCTGAAGCAGTGGAGTCCATATCCGAGAATGTGCTGACATGTCGGGACAGAGCTGGACTACCGCCTAGACATCTGCAGTGTCACCAATGGAAAAATTTTTAGTGTTAAGATGGAACTGGGATAGACAGTGTAACTTTTTATGTTAATAAATTGGGGTTATGCTGTTGGTGGAATGATTCACAAGGCTATTTTTGCACTATCCATTTTGAATCACCCTGTATAAGTCAGTCCTTTAGGTTCCTTAGCCTAAATATCTGCCTTCTTAGGAGACGGTACCTTAAAATATTTTTTCACTTTTAAATGAAATCTGACATCAATGTCACCTGCACTTACCTGTTGGAAGAGACAGATAGTGTAGGTGACAATGATGACATCAATACTTACCTGGTCACATTCTGTGCTGTGGTTCTCCGGCTATTCTCTTTGGTAACTTCTGCTCTGGCCCCAACTTGTACATCACTGCTGCTGTTTGCAAGCAGCAGGACCCAGCAGAGAACAGCAGCAGTGACATCACAAAGCCAAGTCGGGTCCGGAGCAGAAGATTAAGATAGCCGGAGAATCACAGCACGGAACAGGACCAGGTAAGTATCGTCGTTATCAGTGCACCTTATGCTACCCGTCTGCACCGACAGGTTAGAGCAGATGACACCGAAGACAGATTTAATTTAGTAATGCAATTTTTGAAGTAGTCAAATTGTATGTCAAACTCAACTCTGCTGCATCTTTCACATATACACACAGCGAAGGAAGCAAATAAAATAACACTTTTTAAGTTTTTTAACTGGTTTAGCGACAACTCTACAGACAACATGGATCCCATTATACACATGATGCTGCCGAATGGAGATGCAGCATGGGAGATGCATTGTCTTATTATAAACAACATAACAGCGGGGTTTATAGTTATGTATGCTTGTTAAAGTCAATTTCCAATTGTAAGCGCCTCCAAATTATCACCCCAGGATAAAGTGGTGACAGCAGAGAACATTTTTTCCTTTTACACATTAAGTGGTTTTGAAACTTTACATTTTTCCAGCCGAAATTTATGGACTTCAGACAATGCCGTCCTTAGTCACCATGGTAACCGGCAGCAAATGACAGCAGCCATTTTCGACATGCAGCCGCGCTTTCTTTTAGCCAAATAAAACATAAAAAGCCACGGAAATGAATAGAAGCCTATAAATTATATGGTTCATAAGTAAGTGCAGTAATCACTACACCACCACAAATGTGGAAACAAAAACCTATACTTTTGGCCATGTTGCGGTTTCCTCATAGTCTGAATTTTATGCCAAAATTTCCCTTGGCTATATACAAAACCACAAGTGAATTGGGATCTTCGTCCTATCTTCCTGGCTGTAATTCATCCACAGTCAATTCATAGAAACATAAATATATTACTACTATGGTACATCCTTCAGCTGCTTACAAGGAATGTGTCATATATAAATGTGAGTCTGTGTACCTCGTCCGATAGGTAGTAGTGGATAAGTGAGAAAGCCAAGGCTTAAAGTGGTACTCCGGAGGGGAAATTTTTTTTTTCAAATGAACTGGTACCAGAAAGCTAAATAGATTTGAAAATGCCTTTTATTTAAAAATCTTAAACCTTCTGTTCTTATCAGCTGTATGCTACAGAGAAAGTTGTGTAGTTATTTCCAGTCTGACCACAGTGCTCTCTGATGCTATCCTGTCCTATCTAGGCCTTCTGCAGTTAGACTGAGCTGATGTTAACTTACCTGCACTCCAATGATAATTGTAACACTCACGTTTCAGAAGACAGGAACTCCGGTGGAATTGGATCCGCTGGACCAGTGTGGCAGATGACTCGGACCATACCAGGGAGCGGAGTCTAAGGTGCCGCTGGTTTTCACCAGAGCCCGCCACAAAGTGGGATGGACTTGCTGCGGCAGGCGGCACTCAGGTCGCTACCCCTGGCACGGCCACACAGGCGGCTGAGGAGATGCGAAGCACAGGAGGGATAAGGCAGCTCGTAGTCTGGATAGCAGCAGGTCAGGCCAGGCGGCACGGTTGCATAGTCAGGACATGGCAGGAGTTCAATAGTAGTGATGAGCAGCATATGCCATATTCGAATTCGCGATATTTTGCAAAATATATGGACGAATATTCGTCATATATTCGCGAAATTCGCATATTCGTTATATTCGTTTTTTGTGCATATGCGAAAATATATGCGCATATTCGCGAATATTGTGCCCTCCCTTCTTTAATGGTATAGGGAAATGTGACTAGTGCATTAACTCCATGATTTTTTGCTCATAGAAACCAATAGGCCCATTGTGGTCTATGGGAATCTCATGGCATGTAAAACAGTAAACTAAGCAGGACCGTCTCGGCAGCACAGTTGATGGGAGACCGCCACAGGTTTGAGTCCTGGGGTGGGACAGAGTTTTACAGTGTTGTGGCTTAAAGGGGTACTCCGGTGCTTAAACATCTTATCCCCTATCCAAAGGATAGGGGATAAGATGCCTGATCGCGGGAGTCCCGCAGCTGGGGACGCCTGCGATCATGCATGCGGCACCCCGTTTGTAATCAGTCCCCGGAGCGTGTTCGCCATCACGCCCCCTCCTGTAGGCTTGCATTGAGGGGCGGAGAGTGATGTCCTGGAAAAGTTTCTGACTTGCCCATAGCAAGCAGACTACTTCCTTCATTTTTCAGAGGAGAGGCCTTTTCAAAAATGAAGGAAGCAATCTGATTGGTTGCTATGGGCAACTGCACAACTCTTCCGCTACACTGGTTTTGATGAATCTCCCCCATAGAGGGAGATTTATCAAAACCTGTCCAGAGGAAAAGTTTCTGAGTTGCCCATAGCAACCAATCAGATCGCTTCTTTCATTTTTCAGAGGCCTTTTCAAGAATGAAGGAAGCAATCTGATTGGTTGCTATGGACAACTGCACAACTCTTCCTCTACACTGGTTTTCCACATATGCGCATATTCGCGAATATTGAGCCCTCCCTTCTTTAATGGTATAGGGAACTCTGATTAGTGCATTAACTCCGTGATTTTTTGCCTATTGAAACCAATAGGCGCATTGTAGTCTATGGGGATCTCACCGCATGTAAAACAGTAAGCTAAGCAGGACCATCTCAGCAGCACAGTGGATGGGACACCACCACGGGAGCGAGTCCCTGAGTGGGACAGATTTTTACAGTGTTTTGGTTTAACTTTACTTTCCTGGAAACGCTGCTGAGTTGCCCATAGCAACCAATCATATTGCTTCTTTCATTTTTCACAAGGTCTCTGCAAAATGAAAGAAGCGATCTGATTGGTTGCTATGGGCAACTCAGAAACATTACCAGGAAAAGTTTCTGAGTTGCCCATAGCAACCAATCAGATTGCTTCCTTCATTTTGCAGAGGCCTTGTGAAAAATTAAAGAAGCGATCTGATTGGTTGCTATGGGCAACTCAGCTGCTTTTCCAGGAAAGTAAAGTTAAACCAAAACACTGTCCCACCCCAGGACTCGCTCCCGTGGTGGTCTCCCATCCACTGTGCTGCCAAGACAGTCCTCCTTAGCTTACTGTTTTACACGCCATGAGATCCCCATAGACCACAATGGGCCTATTGGTTTCAATGGGCAAAAAATCACAGAGTTAATGCACTAGTCACAGTTCCCTATACCATTAAAGAAGGGAGGGCTCAATATTCGCAAATATGCGCATACATTTTCGCATATTCGCATAAAATTTTGCAAAAAAATGAATATTCGTAATTACGAATCTATAGTGCTTTATTCGTAATATTTGCGAATATGCGATATTCGCGATTAAAATTCGAATTGCAAGCAACACTATTCAATAGGCAGGCGGCAGAGAAGCAAGATTGGGTCACAAAGCGAAGAATCAGATACATGGCAAGGCAGAAACAGGAATGCTTTCTCTCAGGTTCAAGGCAACAAAGATCCAGCAGGGGAGTGAGGAGGGTGGAGGAATATATATAAATGAGCCACAGCTGAATCACACTAATGAGCGCACTGGCCCTTTAAATCTTAAAGCTCCGGCATGCGCACGCCCTAGGGGATCAGGACACATGCGCCAGAGCAATGAGGCAGATGCTGGGGCAGGAGAAGCACCAGGTGAGTGACGGACTGCAACTTGCATGAGGGCGCGTCCCACGATGCAAGTACCAGCCCCGCTGACAGCAGCAGGTAACGGGACCATGCACTCACGGCCAGCGTGTGCGGCCGGAGCGCATAATATAACAGTACCCCCCCCCCTTTGGTCTCCCCCTCCTTTTTCGACTCAGAAAACTTCTGAGAAGGTCACGGTCCAGGATATTCTCCTCAGGCTCCCAAGATCTCTCCTCAGGACCGTAACCCTCCCAGTCGACCAAAAAAATTGTTTACCTCTCATAGTCTTTGTAGCAAGAATCTCTTTAACCTTGAATATCTCAGAACTGCCAGAGACAAGTGTGGGGACAAGATTCTTCTGAGAAAACTGGTTTATTACAAGAGGCTTGAGGAGAGAGACATGGAAGGAATTAGGAATACGTAACGTAGCAGGTAGACTGAGTTTGTAGGAGACAGGGTTGATTTTTTGTAGAATCTGGAAGGGACCAAGGTAGCGAGGACCGAGCTTGTAACAGGAGATCTTGAAGTGGATGTACTTGGATAAAAGCCACACCATGTCACCAGGGGAGAAGTTCGGAGTAGGTCTTCTACCTTTTTCCACTTGTGCCTTCATGCGTGAAGAAGCCTGAGATTACGACTGTCGGGTCTGTTGCCAGATGGTAAAGAAGTCACGGACCAGCTCATCAACACCAGGCACACCGGAGGAGACTGGGAGAGGAAGAGAAGGACGGGGATGGAGTCCATAGACAGCAAAAAAGGGAGATGACCTCGTAGACTCGGAATCCTTATGATTATATGAGAATTCAGCCCAAGGAAGAAGGTCGACCCAATCGTCTTGGCGAGCTGAAACAAAATGCCGAAGAAAAGTCTCTAGGATTTGATTAACCTTCTCCCCCTGACCGTTGGACTGAGGGTGGTAAGCTGAGGAGAAGTCCAGATTAATGTCCAAATTGTTACAAAGGGCTCGCCAGAACTTAGAGACAAACTGCACACCTCGGTCCAAAATTATTGTTACGCCGAGCGCTCCGGGTCCCCGCTCCTCCCCGGAGCGCTCGCTACACTCTCTCCGCTGCAGCGCTCCGGTCAGATCCACTGACCCGGGGCGCTGCGATTCTGCTGCCAGCCGGGATGCGATTCACGATGCGGGTAGCGCCCGCTCGCGATGCGCACCCCGGCTCCCGTACCTGACTCGCTCTCCCTCGGTCCTGTCCCGGCGCGCGCGGCCCCGCTCCCTAGGGCGCGCGCGCGCCGGGTCTTTGCGATTTAAAGGGCCACTGCGCCGCTGATTGGCGCAGTGATTCCAATTAGTGTCTTCACCTGTGCACTTCCCTATATCACCTCACTTCCCCTGCACTTCCCTGCCGGATCTTGTTGCCATTGTGCCAGTGAAAGCGTTCCTTGTATGTTCCTAGCCTGTGTTCCAGACCTCCTGCCGTTGCCCCTGACTACGATCCTTGCTGCCTGCCCCGACCTTCTGCTACGTCCGACCTTGCTTCTGTCTACTCCCTTGTACCGCGCCTATCTTCAGCAGCCAGAGAGGTTGAGCCGTTGCTAGTGGATACGACCTGGTCACTACCGCCGCAGCAAGACCATCCCGCTTTGCGGCGGGCTCTGGTGAAAACCAGTAGTGACTTAGAACCGATCCACTAGCACGGTCCACGCCAATCCCTCTCTGGCACAGAGGATCCACTACCTGCCAGCCGGCATCGTGACAGTAGATCCGGCCATGGATCCCGCTGAAGTTCCTCTGCCAGTTGTCGCTGACCTCACCACGGTGGTCGCCCAGCAGTCACAACAGATAGCGCAACAAGGCCAACAGCTGTCTCAACTGACCGTTATGCTACAACAGTTACTACCACAGCTTCAGCAGTCATCTCCTCCGCCAGCTCCTGCACCTCCTCCGCAGCGAGTGGCCGCTCCTGGGCTACGCCTATCCTTGCCGGATAAATTTGATGGGGACTCTAAGTTTTGCCGTGGCTTTCTTTCCCAATGTTCCCTGCATCTGGAGATGATGTCGGACCTGTTTCCCACTGAAAGGTCTAAGGTGGCTTTCGTAGTCAGCCTTCTGTCCGGAAAAGCCCTGTCATGGGCCACACCGCTCTGGGACCGCAATGATCCTGTCACTGCCTCTGTACACTCCTTCTTCTCGGAAGTCCGAAGTGTCTTTGAGGAACCTGCCCGAGCCTCTTCTGCTGAGACTGCCCTGTTGAACCTGGTCCAGGGTAATTCTTCCGTTGGCGAGTATGCCGTACAATTCCGTACTCTTGCTTCAGAATTGTCCTGGAATAATGAGGCCCTCTGCGCGACCTTTAAAAAAGGCCTATCCAGCAACATTAAAGATGTTCTGGCCGCACGAGAAATTCCTGCTAATCTACATGAACTTATTCACCTAGCCACTCGCATTGACATGCGTTTTTCCGAAAGGCGTCAGGAGCTCCGCCAAGATATGGACTCTGTTCGCACGAGGCGTTTCTTCTCCTCGGCTCCTCTCTCCTCTGGTCCCCTGCAATCTGTTCCTGTGCCTCCCGCCGTGGAGGCTATGCAGGTCGACCGGTCTCGCCTGACACCTCAAGAGAGGACACGACGCCGCATGGAGAACCTCTGCCTGTACTGTGCTAGTACCGAACACTTCCTGAGGGATTGTCCTATCCGTCCTCCCCGCCTGGAAAGACGTCCGCTGACTCCGCACAAAGGAGAGACAGTCCTTGATGTCTACTCTGCTTCTCCACGTCTTAGTGTGCCTGTGCGGATGTCTGCCTCTGCCTTCTCCTTCTCTACCGTGGCCTTCTTGGACTCTGGATCTGCAGGAAATTTTATTTTGGCCTCTCTCGTCAACAGGTTCAACATCCCAGTGACCAGTCTCGCCAGACCCCTTTACATCAATTGTGTAAACAATGAAAGATTGGACTGTACCATACGCTTCCGCACGGAGCCCCTTCTAATGAGCATCGGATCTCATCACGAGAGGATTGAACTTTTGGTCCTCCCCAATTGCACCTCGGAAATTCTCCTTGGACTTCCCTGGCTTCAACTTCATTCCCCAACCCTGGATTGGTCCACTGGGGAGATCAAGAGTTGGGGGCCCTCTTGTTCCAAGGACTGTCTAAGACCGGTTCCCAGTAACCCTTGCCGTGACTCTGTGGTTCCCTCAGTAACCGGTCTCCCTAAGGCCTATATGGACTTCGCGGATGTTTTCTGCAAAAAACAAGCTGAGACTCTACCTCCTCACAGGCCTTATGATTGCCCTATCGACCTCCTCCCGGGTACTACTCCACCCCGGGGCAGAATTTATCCTCTCTCTGCCCCAGAGACTCTTGCCATGTCTGAGTATGTCCAGGAAAATTTAAAAAAGGGCTTTATCCGTAAATCCTCCTCTCCTGCCGGAGCTGGATTTTTCTTTGTGTCCAAAAAAGATGGCTCCCTACGTCCTTGCATTGACTACCGCGGTCTTAATAAAATCACGGTTAAGAACCGCTACCCCCTACCCCTCATCTCTGAACTCTTTGATCGCCTCCAAGGTGCCCACATCTTTACTAAATTGGACTTAAGAGGCGCCTATAACCTCATCCGCATCAGAGAGGGGGATGAGTGGAAAACGGCGTTTAACACCAGAGATGGACACTTTGAGTATCTGGTCATGCCCTTTGGCCTGTGCAACGCCCCTGCTGTCTTCCAAGACTTTGTCAATGAAATTTTTCGTGATCTGTTATACTCCTGTGTTGTTGTATATCTGGACGATATCCTAATTTTTTCTGCCAATCTAGAAGAACACCGCCAGCATGTCCGTATGGTTCTTCAGAGACTTCGTGACAATCAACTCTATGCCAAAATTGAGAAATGTCTGTTTGAATGCCAATCTCTTCCTTTTCTAGGATATTTGGTCTCTGGCCAGGGACTACAAATGGATCCAGACAAACTCTCTGCCGTCTTAGATTGGCCACGCCCCTCCGGACTCCGTGCTATCCAACGCTTTTTGGGGTTCGCCAATTATTACAGGCAATTTATTCCACATTTTTCTACCGTTGTGGCTCCTATCGTGGCTTTAACCAAAAAAAATGCCGATCCCAAGTCGTGGCCTCCTCAAGCGGAAGACGCCTTTAAACGACTCAAGTCTGCCTTTTCTTCGGCTCCCGTGCTCTCCAGACCTGACCCTTCCAAACCCTTCCTATTGGAGGTTGATGCCTCCTCAGTGGGAGCTGGAGCTGTTCTTTTACAAAAAAATTCTTCCGGGCATGCTGTCACTTGTGGGTTTTTTTCTAGGACCTTCTCTCCGGCGGAGAGGAACTACTCCATCGGGGATCGAGAGCTTCTAGCCATTAAATTAGCACTTGAGGAATGGAGGCATCTGCTGGAGGGATCAAGATTTCCAGTTATTATTTACACCGACCACAAGAACCTCTCCTACCTCCAGTCTGCCCAACGGCTGAATCCTCGCCAGGCCCGGTGGTCTCTGTTCTTTGCCCGATTTAATTTTGAGATTCACTTTCGTCCTGCCGATAAGAACATTAGGGCCGATGCTCTCTCTCGTTCCTCGGATGCCTCAGAAGTTGAACTCTCTCCGCAACACATCATTCCACCTGACTGCCTGATCTCCACTTCTCCAGCCTCCATCAGGCAAACTCCTCCAGGAAAGACCTTTGTTTCTCCACGCCAACGCCTCGGAATCCTCAAATGGGGTCACTCCTCCCATCTCGCTGGTCATGGGGGCATCAAGAAATCTGTGCAACTCATCTCCCGCTTCTATTGGTGGCCGACTCTGGAGACGGATGTTGTGGACTTTGTGCGAGCCTGCACTATCTGTGCCCGGGATAAGACTCCTCGCCAGAAGCCCGCTGGTTTTCTTCATCCCCTGCCTGTCCCCGAACAGCCTTGGTCTCTGATTGGTATGGATTTTATTACTGATTTACCCCCTTCCCGTGGCAACACTGTTATTTGGGTGGTCGTTGATCGATTCTCCAAAATGGCACATTTCATCCCTCTTCCTGGTCTTCCTTCAGCGCCTCAGTTGGCTAAACAATTTTTTGTACACATTTTTCGTCTTCACGGGTTGCCTACGCAGATCGTCTCGGATAGAGGCGTCCAATTTGTGTCTAAATTCTGGAGGGCTCTCTGTAAACAACTCAAGATTAAATTAAATTTTTCTTCTGCATATCATCCCCAGTCCAATGGACAAGTAGAAAGAATTAACCAAGTCTTGGGTGATTATTTGCGACATTTTGTTTCCTCCCGCCAGGATGACTGGGCAGATCTCCTTCCATGGGCCGAATTCTCGTATAACTTCAGAGTCTCTGAATCTTCCTCCAAATCCCCATTTTTCGTGGTGTACGGCCGTCACCCTCTTCCCCCCCTCCCTACCCCCTTGCCCTCTGGTCTGCCCGCTGTGGATGAAATTTCTCGTGACCTTTCCATTATATGGAGAGAGACCCAAAATTCTCTCTTACAGGCTTCTTCACGCATGAAGAGGTTCGCGGATAAGAAAAGAAGAGCTCCTCCCGTTTTTTCCCCTGGAGACAAGGTATGGCTCTCCGCTAAATATGTCCGCTTCCGTGTCCCTAGCTACAAGTTGGGACCACGCTATCTTGGTCCTTTCAAAATTTTGTGTCAAATTAATCCTGTCTCTTACAAACTTCTTCTTCCTCCTTCTCTTCGTATCCCTAATGCCTTTCACGTCTCTCTTCTTAAACCACTCATCCTCAACCGTTTTTCTCCCAAATCTGTTCCTCCCACTCCTGTTTCCGGCTCCTCGGACATCTTCTCTGTCAAAGAGATCTTAGCCTCTAAAAAGGTCAGAGGGAAAACTTTTTTTTTAGTGGACTGGGAGGGTTGTGGTCCTGAAGAGAGATCCTGGGAACCTGAGGACAACATCCTAGATAAAAGTCTGCTCCTCAGGTTCTCAGGCCCTAAAAAGAGGGGGAGACCCAAGGGGGGGGGTACTGTTACGCCGAGCGCTCCGGGTCCCCGCTCCTCCCCGGAGCGCTCGCTACACTCCCTCCGCTGCAGCGCTCCGGTCAGATCCACTGACCCGGGGCGCTGCGATTCTGCTGCCAGCCGGGATGCGATTCACGATGCGGGTAGCGCCCGCTCGCGATGCGCACCCCGGCTCCCGTACCTGACTCGCTCTCCCTCGGTCCTGTCCCGGCGCGCGCGGCCCCGCTCCCTAGGGCGCGCGCGCGCCGGGTCTTTGCGATTTAAAGGGCCACTGCGCCGCTGATTGGCGCAGTGATTCCAATTAGTGTCTTCACCTGTGCACTTCCCTATATCACCTCACTTCCCCTGCACTTCCCTGCCGGATCTTGTTGCCATTGTGCCAGTGAAAGCGTTCCTTGTATGTTCCTAGCCTGTGTTCCAGACCTCCTGCCGTTGCCCCTGACTACGATCCTTGCTGCCTGCCCCGACCTTCTGCTACGTCCGACCTTGCTTCTGTCTACTCCCTTGTACCGCACCTATCTTCAGCAGCCAGAGAGGTTGAGCCGTTGCTAGTGGATACGACCTGGTCACTACCGCCGCAGCAAGACCATCCCGCTTTGCGGCGGGCTCTGGTGAAAACCAGTAGTGACTTAGAACCGATCCACTAGCACGGTCCACGCCAATCCCTCTCTGGCACAGAGGATCCACTACCTGCCAGCCGGCATCGTGACAATTATATTCTGAGGAAGACCATGTAAACAAAAGACATGCAACAAGAAGTACTTTGCCAGCTGCGGGACAGAAGGAAGAGCTGGTAGAGGAATGAAATGAGCCATCTTGGAAAACCGATCTACAATGACCCAGATGACAGTGTTCTTATGAGATAGTGGCAAATCGGTGATGATATGGGACCAGGGAGTCTCTGGAATGGATAAAGGCTGTAAGAATCCTGCAGGTCTCTGTCAGGGAGTTTTGTCGCAGGCACAAGTTTCACAGGAACGAACAAAATCAGAAACATCACGTTCAAGATGGGGCCACCAGTAATGCCAGGAGATAAGAAGTAGAGTCTTGCGTATTCCAGGATGTCCTGCTGTCAAGGAAGAATGACCCCATTTCAGGACCTTGCGTCTCAATCTGGCAGGCACAAAGGATTTTCCCAGAGGAACTTGCTAAATCTCGTCAGGAGCTGCAGGAATCAAATGGTCAGGAGGAATAATATGCCTAGGCGTGAAGTCCAAACCAATTACGTCAGAGGACCAGGAGAGAGCATCAGCCCTGATGTTCTTGTCTGCTGGACGGAAGTGAATGAAGAAGTTGAACATAGAAAAGAATAGTGACACCTTGCCTCGCAGGGGTTAATACGCTGAGCAGACTGAAGGTATAGAAGATTTTTATAGTCGGAGTGGATGCTGACCGGATGAGTAGAACCTCCAATAAATGTCACCATTCCTCCAAAGCTAGCTTGATAGCGAGGAGTTCACGATCTCCGATGGAGTAATTCCTCTCAGCAGGAGAGAAGGTCTTGGAGAAGAACCCACAAGTTACATTCTTGCCTTTGGCGTTTTTCTGAGTAAGAACGGCACCTGCTCCAATAGATGAGGTATCAACCTCCAAAGCAAAGGGCCTCTCCGGTACAGGTCTTGTAAGCACGGGAGCAGAGGCAAATGACGACTTTAAATGAGAGAAGGCCTCCTCAGCCTCTTGAGGCCAAGATTTAGGATTAGATGCCTTCTTAGTGAGAGCCACAATTGGAGCAACCAAGGATGAAAAAGGTGGGATAAATTGACGATAATAGCTTCCAAACCCCAGAAAGTGTTGAATAGCACGTAGGCCCGAAGGACGAGGCCAATCCAATACTGCAGACAATTTATCTGAATCCATCTGCAGGCCCTGGTGAGAGACAATGTAGCCAAGAAACGGAAGGCTAGATTTCTCAAACAGGCATTTCTCCAGTTTGGCGTAGGAATGATTCTTCCATAGCCGTTGAAGAACCAGACGAACGTAAGTACAATGCTCCTCTAAGTTGGAAGAGAAGATCAGGATGTCATCTAGGTATACGACAACACAGGTGTAGAAAAGATCACAGAAGATATCATTGACAAACTCTTGAAAAACGGCTGGAGCATTGCAGAGACCAAATGGCATTACAAGATACTCAAAATGCCTGTCACGAGTATTGAAGGCCGTTTTCCACTCATCTCCCTTGCGGATACGAATGAGGTTATACGCTCCACGTAAGTCCAATTTGGAGAAGACCTTGGCACCATGTAGACGGTCAAAAAGTTGTGAGATAAGAGGTAAAGGGTAACGGTTCTTGACCGTGATTTTGTTAAGTGCCCTGTAGTCAATGCATGGACGGAGTGAGCCATCCTTCTTCCCTACAAAGAAGAAACCAGCTCCAGCAGGAGAAGAGGACTTACGGATAAATCCCTTTTGGAGATTCTCCTGGATATACTCAGCCATGGCTTTGGTTTCAGGAACCGATGGAGGGTATATCCTTCCACGAGGAGGAGTGGTACCAGGCAGAAGATCAATAAGGCAATCGTAAGGACGATGTGGGGCAGAGACTCAGCCTGTTTATTGCAGAAAACTGCAGAGAAATCTTGGTAAGGTAGCGACAGGCCAGGTAAAGGAGGAAGACAAGAAACAACATTACGCAGAACTGGTTAAAAGCAAAGATTTTGACAGGATTGTCCCCAACGAATAATCTCTCCAGTTCTCCAATCCAGTTGTGGAGAATGGCGTTGCAGCCAAGGAAGGCCAAGAAGAATCTTTGAAGTACAGTGTGGCAGAACATAGAATTCAATCTTTTCTTTATGCAATACTCCCACTTGCATGACAAGAGATTCAGTACAGAAGTGAACCATACAGTCCAGATTTTGTCCATTAACAGAGGAGATGAACAAGGGCTCGGCAAGGCGAGTGACAGGAAGAGGATACTTGTGGACCAAAGAAGCATCAATAAAGTCACCTGCTGATCCTGAATCCAAAAATGCTGTAGCTCTGAAGAAAAACTTGGCAGAAGCGAAGACTTGTACTGAAATAGTTAAGTGAGGAGAGGTGGTATCCACACCTAGGGACGCCTCTCCTACGTGTCCTAGGTGCAAGCGTTTTCCCGGATACTGTGGATGAACAGAACAGTTTTTTAGGAAGTGTTCCGGGATAGCACAATATAAGCACAAATTCTCACTGCGTCGTCGTGATCTCTGCTGTTGCGTAAGACGGGAACGACCCACTTGCATAGCCTCTTAGGCAAGAGGCGCAGGAAACTGGAGAGGTGGATGTTGAAATACGGGTGCCAGGCAAGAATATCTCTGTGTTCGGGCAGGTGCCATCTCTAAGCACAATTCTTCCTGCCTCTCAGCAAAACGCACATCAATATGTGTGGCCAGGTGGATAAGTTCAGTCAGAGAAGAAGGAGGATCACGTGCAGCAAGGGCATCTTTAATCCTGCTGGCTAGTGCTTTTTTGAATGTGGCACACAAGGCCTCATCCTTCCGTGCTAGTTCTGAGGCTAGAGTGTGGAATTGAATCGCATAGTCACTAACGGAAGAAGTCCCTTGACATAGGTTCAGCAAAGCCAACTCAGCAGAATAGGCACATGCGGGTTCCTCAAAGACACAGCGAAATTCTGCCAGAAAAGCCGTTAAGTTTGAAGCTACTGGATCACCGCGGTCCCAAAGGGGTGTAGGCCAGGGCTTTGCCGGACAGTAGGCTAATGACAAAGGCCACCTTTGCACGTTCTGTCGGAAACAGTTCAGACATGAGCTTCAAGTGCATGGAGCACTGTGTAACGAAGCCTCTACATGACTTGGAATCACCATCATACTTGGAAGGTAAAGGCAGGCGTAGCTGGGAGCCAGAAGACACTGCAGGAGCTGGTGGTGGGAGTGGGCCAGGTTGCGGTACCTGCTGCTGTTGCAAGGCCAAAAGCTGTTGCATCATAGCTGAAAGTTTAGAAAGTTGCTGCACCTGTCGGGACAACTGCTGTGACTAACGTACCACAACGGAGGGAAGATCCGCGACTTCAGGCAGGGGTACCTCAGCGGGATCCATGGCCGGATCTTACTGTAACACTCATGTTTCAGAAGACAGGAACCCCAGTGGATGTGGATCTGCTGGAACTGTGTGGCAGATAACTCGGACCGTACCAGGGTGCGGAGTCTAAGGTGCCGCTGGTTTTCACCAGAGCCCACCGTAAAGCGGGATGGACTTGCTGAGGCAGGCAGCACCCAGGTCGCCCCTGGCACGGCTTGACCACACAGGCAGCTGAGGAGATGCGAGGCATAGGAGGCAGAAACAGGAATGCTTTCTCTCAGGCTCAAGGCAAAAAATATCCGGCTGGGGAGTGAGGAGGGTGGAGGAATATAAAAATGAGCCACAGGGGAATCACACTAATGAGCGCACTGGCCCTGTAAATCTTAAAGTTCCGGTGCGCGCGTGCCCTAGGGGACGGGGACATGCGCGCTGGAGCAGTGAGGCAGAGGCTGGGGCAGGAGAAGCACCAGGTGAGTGACGGACTGGGGCTCGCATGCAGGCGCGTCCCGCAAGGCGAGTCCCAGCCCCGCCAGCAGCAAGTAACGGGACCATGCGCTCACGGCCAGCGTGTGCGGCCGGAGCGCATAACGTAACAATAATGAGATGACTCTGCTCGTGTTGTCTCATTCTACATAGCAAAGCTGATTTGAAAACAGAAAACAGGAAGCTTCAGTTCTTTGTATTTGTTCAATAGGGTAGTCTAAGAACTATAATAAAAAAAAAAGAAGAAATTAAAGAAACTGTATCACTTTTTGATAGATTACTTTTCAATAACTTTGGAATCTGAGCATGGAGTCCTGGATTTCATCTGGCTCATCGCCCATTAGTGTTACCTAAGGACAATGGAAAGAGGAGACCTGAGTATATATCATATATACACATGCAGATTACAGTTGTAAACACACACATGTTAACATATACACAGGTTATATCAAGGCACCATGGGAAAAGATGAGATTAAAGGACTTTGTATTTCTTGGAAACAGGACTGTTCATTTTCTAGAAGACAATAAATCAGTTCTTTTTTTTTTTGCATTTATCAGTCTTGGTTTTGGCACATTGTAGACAGGCTTTATTAATGCCTGTATCCCTGCAGGAAACTGGCTACATTGAAAATTATTGGATAGCATTATCGCTTCCTTATATGACTCACCAAAGTGCAATGATCATCTTTAGTATGATAAGCCAAAAGGGATAATATATGTGTCCTATAGCATAATATACAGTATAACCGTGTTCTTCACCTGTGGTTCTCTAGTTATTGTGAAACTACCACTCCCAGCATGCCCTGATAGGACTTATAGCTTCACAACGAAGAGCCACAAAAAACAAACCTCCATGTTATAGCAGATTGTAATTTCTCAATTTCAAATGTCTTTAAAGGGGTACTCCGGTGAAAACCTTTTTTCTTTTAAATCAACTGGTGGCAGAAAGTTAAACATATTTGTAAATTACTTCTATTAAAAAAAGCTTATTAGCTTGCTGAATACTACAGAGGAAATTATTTTCTTTTTGGAATGCTCTCTGATGACATCACGACCACAGTTCTCTCTGCTGACCTTATTATAATAATTATAACACTTTTCTACTGTTGTCCTTGGTGGGATTTGAACCCAAGTCCCCAGCACTGCAAGGCAGCAACACTAACCACAAAGCCACCATGCATACATCTGCTATGCGTGGTTGCTAAAATGGACAGAGATGTCAGCAGAGAGCACTGTGTTTGTGATGTTATCAGTGTTCCAAAATTAAAGGAATTTCCTCTGTAGCATTCAGCAGCTAATAAGTACTGGAAGGTTTAAGATTTTTTAATAGAAGTAATTTACAAATATGTTTAACTTTCTGCCACCAGTTGATTTAAAAGAAAAAAGGTTATCACCAGAGTACCCCTTTAAGGTTCCAGACTACAAACAAACCCTGTGTAGTCTGATCCTGTAGTCAAGTGTTACTCTCTTCCATATATCCCTTCTTCTACAGTTGAGGAAGTACAGTAACATATAACTGAAGTAGCAGACTACACAAGGCTTGTTTATAGTTTGGAACAAAACCGCACAAACCTGTAGACACAAAACCTTCTTTTCTCCTACGTCTGGAGGAAAGAAGGTTTCTACACCAGCACAGACAGGGGTTCTTTACTGTAAGAGCAGTGGGACTATGAAAGTGGTCATAGTGAACTCAATAAAAAAAGTTCCTGTAATTTTTATGCCTCTATCACCTATATTTATTATAGAAATACCAATTTTCATTAGCTCACAGTGTTAGAAATCCTCTCAGGAGAAAGGTGTGTATCCCTCCCTTGTGGAGGTGGGAGGTGATTGGGGTGTCTGCTCATGCAGCCTTGTCTATGACTCATATCTTGTCCATGACTCATGGACCGGCCTGATGCTGCTGCAGGACTGGTTAGTATCCCAGTAGGTATGGGGACCCCTAGTAGTGGGATTTTCAGGGGCTGTTTTTTTTTATTTTTTTTTATTAAATATTCAAACATTTTTAAACAACCATATTACAAAAGGTCTTTAATTTTCATCAGTATCAACATATAAAAAGTTTTTGGATCTGACAGTGTCCATTTACATTTTTTAAATACAAAATATGACTTTCCATTATACACTAACTACACTTTGAAAATTTCCTTTATTGCAGGCTCACTTTTGGACTACCCTTGAAGACCTTCTGGAGGATACAATATATGGGTTCTATGTCCCTTTTAAATGGTAGTTCTTCTGTTGGGCTATTGTCCATAGTTGCACTAGAAGCTTTGTTCTGAGCCCTCATTGTAAATTATATCAGATTTGACTGGCAGAATAGCACTGCATATTTTCAGTCAAAATAAAAGGCATCATGATGAAACCGGACAGACCCCATCTAAGTCAATGGGTTCACCGGGGGGCTGACTGTATGCCTTTTATAACAGATCTGGACCTGTGTAGTCTTTGGCTTTAGTTGGAGGACACGTTACAAATGTGATCAGAGCTTTATTACAAATGAACTATTATGTATTACACATATCCAAATACTTTGTTCTCTTGTTGGGAATAAGCTTATGCATGATCATGCTACTCCAGGTACATGTTACTAGGGGAGAGTTATGGTATAAGTATATGTTGGCTATAACCGGCCCTATTTTCCCTCAGCTTGTTTGATTTGCCTCCTTTTGCAGGAGATTAGATGCTCTTCCAATCTCAAACAGATTTGTAATTTACAAAAAAAAAAAAAATCTTAATCCTTCCAGTACTTATCAGCTGCTGAATGCTCCACAGGAAGTTCTTTTCTTTTAAAATGTATTTTCTTTCTGACCACAGTGCTCTCTGCTGACACCTCTGTCCATTTTAGGAACTGTCGGGAGCAGGATAGGTTTGCTATGGGGATTTTCCCCTACTCTGGACAGTTCCTAAAATGGACAGAGGTGTCAGCAGAGAGCACTGTGGTCAGACAGAAAGGAAATTCAAAAAGAAAAGAACTACCTTTAGAGTAAACAGCAGTTGATGAGTTCTGGAAGGATTAAGATTATTAAATAGAAGTAATTTACAAATCTGTTTTACTTTCTGGCACCAGTTGTTTTTTTTTTTTTTTAACTGTTTTCCAGAAGCTTCCAGAAATTGACTAAATAACATTGTAGTGGGTGTGGACCTTCTGTGCTACCAATTTGTTTGGCTTTGGGTCTAAGTACCTCCAAAGTTTTCACCCTGTGTACCACTCTCGCAGCCAAACGGTACCAAAATGCTTCCAAAGAGTATGCTTCCAGTGTGGTAGCTGCTGTCCCAGAAGGGGCCAAACAGAACTGGTTTAAGGCACTTGAAACAGGCAAGTGGCCAGGTTATACGCTGAAGACGCAAAACAGTACTAGGGGTGAGACGGAGGCATAGTCTAGTACAGACAAATGGTTAAGTCGGGCGACACTGGTTCAGGTCAGCTATCGGGTTTAGCATTGGGAAGGTCAGTACAGTACAGTACAGATCACTTGTTTTTTTATTTTATTTACCAAATAAAATGGTTCCACTGTGGACCTCAAACTAAGCTCTGGTCCCACTCCGTTTGTCTGAAAGAGCCACAGCGCTATCTACCAAGGGTATTCTTCAAGCTTCTCCGCAATTTTCTCCAGGACAGTGCTACTGTTTTCCTGTTACCCAGAAGGCCTGGCAGCGACTCCACTTTTGCAGTACCCCATTATCACTGGGGTGATAAGCCTGAATTATCTCTTCTAAGGTGAGCAGCCATCTTTATGGTTCCTGTCCAGCTCTGCACTACTTCTGCTCCCGTTTCCAAGGGTAATACACCAGGCGCCAGTATCGGTCTCTCCATTTTTCTCCCCTACAGATAGTACAGTACAGAAGACGTCATGCAGAATGAGTGTCCAAAAAAACAGGCACAGGTGGAGATACACTGGATAGCAGAATCAGAATAGCATACTTTCCCTAGGAACAACAGTGCTCAGGCCACAAGGAGTGAGCGGAGCTGCCTGATATAGAGCTATCCTAGGTAGGAGAAGAATAAGTTAAATGCACACTGGCCCTTTCAATTTACAAGAACTGGTGCATGGGTGCCCTAGAGGCCAGAGAGAAAACTGCAGCAGAGCGGAAGCATAGTCCGATGGCAGCAGGGGAATGTGCTGAGCCGAGGGCATTATAAACACAAATAAATTTGAAGCATAGGGTTAACGTATAGAGAGGACAAAAGGGGCATTTGGCCAGAGACCTTTACCTCCAGATACACTTCAGTTTTTAAAGGGGTTAAAACAATGCCTTTCTCTGGAGGACCTGTCCTATTCTCCAATAAACAGATTAGTCATTGATTTGATTTGGCCTCTGTCCTGTGGTGGAGCTACAGGGAAACTGAACACTTACTTAACAAGAAGATTACAGCTCATCAATATAGGTCCCACCATAATGACATACTCTGAGAAGATATCTGTCTGTCTAACATGCATGGCTTGTGCAAAATGGAGATCCCCTTTAAAAGATAATCCCAGTATAAAGACATGAATGTCTACTATCCAATACTAATATTCAGCATGAAGTATGAATTATATGACACTGCTTAAGGGAAGGAGGCCCCCACCCAAGTTTTGGCCAAGAACCTCCACCAATCTTACTCTGGCCCTGACTACATTCATTTCTCAATCCTACATTATTTTTTCGAGCGACTCTTACAACACACTTCATAGCAAGCCAAGGCTTTCATTACGAGGATGCACGTTCTGATGTTTCTGCAGGATTGCAGTACTTCATAAATTAGAATTTTCAGAAACCCATGTAAATTCCAACAAGCTGTTCTTTAGTATTGCTGTTGGCCTGATCCACTGAATAGCACATCCAAGTGTTTTAATAAGGAAATGCTTACATAGCTAGCTCAGAGCAAGGGCTTTTTGGCAAAGCCTCCATCTTTTCCCTTTGGAGTCTAATTAATATTTTACCTGATACGTTCAGCTGTCAAAATGGGCAATGCAGATGAAAAAGAGTTTGTAAAAGAAAATAAACAAACCAAATTAGCATTGATAGTCATTCCTCTGGGGAGCCTCTGGTCACAAACATCTGTACAACTCACCATATGCTTCCAATGCTGGGTTCCTGAAAGTACATATCCTGCTAAACTTCTGGACTACAAAAATATTTAAGATCCAACGTTCTGTTTTGGTAAGGTCACAGAAACATAGTCTGTATAGGCGTCCAATTAAACGACCACCCGTTACAAAAATATTGAATTCAAAAACACCTACGTTGGAGGGCTTGCCAACAGCTTTGAAGTTGCCTTTAGAAGTAAACAAGGGAAGAGGGTTTAGAGGAATGTTGTGCTGGGTCAGAATCCTTCCTTGAGCATTTCTAATAAAAGGTGAATTGTGCATCCAATAAACTCCAGGTCAATGCATTTAAAAAAATACATTAATACATTATTTTTTAAGGATTTATCTATGGTTCCTAGAAGATCTAAAAGATCTCCTGACATCTCTGAATACCTGACACTGTACCCCTAAATACCCCCCGAATATAACCCTGCCACACACTGTACCCCAGAATATAATACTTTCACTGACTGTACTCTCTGAATATATAATCCTGCGAGATACTGTGCCCTCTGTTTATAAGCCTGACAAACTCTGTGCCCTCTTAATATAATACTGCCCTACACTTTCCTTTGAATATAATCCTGTTACTCACTGTATCACTGTACCCTCTGTATATAACCATACCACACCCTGACCCTGTACCCTCTGAATATAAAACTGCCACACAGTTTGCTCCTGAATATAACCCTACCAGATGCTGTACCCTTAAATATGACCCTGCTACACACTGTACCCCTATATATAAACCCTGACAGAAACGGTGCCCCCCTAAATATAACTCTGCCAGTCACTGTACCCTTTAGATATAACCATAACAAAATGTGTGCCACCTGAATATATTACTGCCATATACTATGCCCTCGGAATATAATACTGCGACACATTATACCCTCTGAATATAATACAACCACACACTGCACCCTTTAAATAAAACACTGCCACACAATGTGCCATCTGAATATAATACTGCCACACACTGTACCCTCTGAATATAACCCTGCATCATTCTGTGCTATCTGAATACAACCCTGCCATACACACTCTTTCAGATACTGTACCCTCTGAATATAATACTGCCACACATTGTACCCTCTATATATTACACTGACACACATTGTATCCTCTGAATATAACTCTGGAACACACTGTACCCCCTAAATATAACACTGCCATACACTGTATGCTCTTAAAGGGGTACTCAACTGCTCCAGCGTTTGGAACATTTTGGCCCGAACGCTGGGTGAGGGCTGCGGGGCTCGTGACGTCAGGGCCCCAGCAGCCCACACCCAGCATTCGGAACAAAATGTTCCGAACGCTGGGGCAGTGGAGTAACCCTTTAACATAATACTGCCATTTGCTGTACGCTCTAAATATATAATACTGCTGTATACTGTAGCCCCTGAAACTGTGCCACCCCAGAAAGTCTTTACAATATACACCTAAACACACTGTGCCCCCTGAAAATCATTATAATACACTATGCCCTACAAATTGTATAATTATATACTATGTCCCCATATAAATTATACACTGTAGGGGAGATTTATCATTGCCTACCTGTCTTTTTATTGGCTGAAATTTGGCGCAAAAGTTTTGCGCTGTTAGTTTTTGCGTAAAAATGTTGCGCAATTTCAAATTAGACAACTTTGGCTAATTTACCTACCACAAAAACATTCACCACTAATATAGAAAACAAAATTAATCTTTATTATGCCAAGTATATATTACAAACAAAGACAAGGAATACCCCAACAACCCCTTAAAACATTTTCCCCAATCTACTGGTACACCCACAAGGCAATCTATAGATGTATTATACAGCCCACAGCAAGCCAAGTAATGGCTCATAAGACCAAGGGCAAAAAATCAATAACAAAGTGCACAGCGCAATTACCATCAGAAATAATATACAATACTTGAGTGCTCATGATGCCTGAAGCCATTTGGGGACCAGTGTGAACCCTCGACGATCGTTTATTGGACTAATCCACATGGTCAGGAGTGTACCAGTGCCTTGTGGGTGTACCAGTGGATTGGGGTACATGTATTTTAGGGGTTCTTTGGGTTTTCCTTGCCTTTGTTTGTAATATATACTTGGCATAATAAAGATTGCTTTTGTTTTTTATATTAGTGGTGATTTTTGTGGTAGGCTATAATACGTGTAGGCTATAATATCAAAAGTGACTGTGAAAAGCAGTCCTTCATTCTTGACTATGCAGTGGATGAGAATTATTAAAGGGGTACTCCGGTGGAAAACTTATTTTCTTTAAATCAACTGGTGCAAGAAAGTTGAACAGATTTGTAAATTACTTCTATTAAAAAATCATAATCCCTCCAATACTTATTAGCTGCTGAATACTACAGAGGAAATTATTTTAATTTTGGAACACAGTGCTCTCTGCTGACACCATTTTAGGAACTGTCCAGAGCAGCATATGTTTGCTAAGGGGATTTTCTCCTACTCTGGACAGTTCTTAAAATGGACAGAGATGTCAGCAGAGAGCTCTGTGCTAGGGATTCAGCAGAGAGCTCTGTGTTCCAAAAAGAAAATCATTTCCTCTGTAGTATTCAGCAGCTAATAAGTACTGGAAGGATTGAGATTTAAAAAAAAAAAGTTTTCCACTGGAGTACCCCTTTAACTGCGTATTTTTAAAAAGGTGCAAAGATAATGTAAAAACATTAAAAAAATAAAAAAAAAACACAAATTCATCCCACTTCTGCCTTGCCTTAAAAAAGTGACAACCTACAGCAAGTTTTGGTGTGATTTTTCATTTGTGCTAAATTTTTCAAAGTCTGTGCGCTGTTTTAATAAATTTGACACACATAAGCCAAAAACACAGCAACAAAAAAAAAAAAGGCTGTGAAGGGGCTGCACACAGACAAATACTGATAAATCTCCCCCTGTGTCCCCATAAATGAATTATACACTGCATCCCTATATATTGATTAAATATTTAAAAAACATACGTTATTTCACCAGTTAAAAACTTACTAACAGCATGACAGTGGTTAAACCTTACTACTCCCTCAGCCTTGCATGTATTTGTCAGATATTTCTCACCCCCAATAAATAAGTTCTCCAACATATGTGCATTGTTTTAAGGTTAATTCAAATGTCACACAGATTTTGAGTTTTAAAAGATCATAATCATACAAACATCTAAAGATGAGGCGCCACCTAGTGACCAAGCATGGCTGTACTTTTATTTTTACTTGTATTTTTTTTTTTTTTTTACTTTAAGATTCATTTCACATATGGTTTTCTGGAACAACACACATTTGGGGCGATATTCTGTGGTTTTTTTTTTACCAGTTTTTTATTTTCTATCTTACAAATGGTCAGATGTTAGCTGGAAGTTCACAGTAAAATATAAAATGTACTACAAATAATGCCTTTTGTGGCATTTTACCTCCCTTAGTGTGCATTTCGGGTCATTGGTAACACACATATATATATATATATATATATATATATATATATATATATATATATATAAATTAAAATTTGGAAATCTTAAAAAGTCTATCTTTCACTGTGTTTTTTTAATGTGATTTTTATTTTAATTCTGGGGAACTGAACTTATCCTCTATCCGCATCATTTGTGCGGCCCTTTGCTGTCATTAGCCCTCTGCTTCACTTTCCCTACATTACATGGGGGATTCATCAGCCGATCAGCCCAAGAATAAGCTTGTTCATTGGCTGATTGCTTGCCCCTATTAAACAGTGCGATATCCACCTGTTTAGCCAGTGATTGTACCATGTAATAGGGCATTTACACTAGACAGTCCAAGAACACACTAGAGTACTCTAGACAGCCTAAGGCTAGGTTCAGACTACGGAATTTCCGCCTGCAATTCCACTTTGAAATTGCAGGCGGAAATTCTGCTTGCTAAAATGTATAGTGTAGTGAATGATTTTCTGTTCACAAATTCACACTTCGGAATTTGTGAAGTGGAATTTGTGAACAGAAAATCCGCTTGGAAATTGCTCTTTCTTCAGGCGGAAATCCGTGCGGAACCCGTTGCAGTCTATTGGAGACTGCAGTGTTCGCGCGGTCCTAACGCTGACTGATTCAGTCAGCGCTGGCCCCACTCAGAATCTCCGGGCCTCTGTGATAAATCTAATGCTTTCTTAAAGGGGTACCCCACCCCTCTACATGTTATTGTAATGTCTCAGTACAGGAAATGGTCCTGTACTACCCTGAGGCCCTGTCAGGTTGAGTCCCTCAGTGACCTGGGTGCTCTCTTGTAGTGTCTCCCCTGCTGTTATTATGTGTCATTTATTGTCCTAAGATTATAGTCAGGACCTGTGGAATGTCACATGTTATGTTATGTTATCACATGATGTTACCCAGAGGCAGTGGTGTAGCGTGGGTTGTCCGCACCCGGGGCAAGGCAAGTAATTTGCGCCCCCTAACCCGTGGATTTTAGCACTCGAGTCTCTTCCACTAGATTAGTTAAAGAAACCCTTACCCCCTAAGCACATGTATTGTTTGTTATGAAAATACTGATGTAATAAAAGTAAAATGCATCTAAATACAAGTTTCTTTTCAAACACTTTATTGAGTGCGAACATGCATTACACATTCTCCACATTTTCAGCAGGTCTATGAATACAAATCTACAAATGTAGTAACCTAGCATGGGCCGCGCTATTATATGTCGTCTCAAAACCATCGTAAACGACAAAAAATATCAAGACCAAAAACGAAACATCAAAATGGAACCATACCCTGGAGATGATCCATGGCACATGACTTTGGGTATTATAAGTAAGCGGCAAATGTCAGGGGGGCATTATATGTGCATTATATGGGCACAGGACAGGGGGCCCCTGTCATGTGCCCCCACATATATTGCCCCCTGACATGTGCCCCTCACATATAATGCCCCCCTGTCATGTGCCCCCACATATATTGCCCCCTGACATGTGCCCCTCACATATAATGCCCCCCTGACATATAATGCCCCCTGAGGGGGCAGGACAGGGGGCATTATATGTGAAGGGCACATGTCAGGGGGGGCATTATATGTGAGGGGCACAGGACATGGGGTAATATATATGAGGGGCACATGACAGGGGGGTCCTGTCATGTGCCCCCACATATAATGCCCCCCTGACATGTGCCCCTTACTCATCATTTGCCCCTCTCACTTATAATTTGCTCCCCCCTCCCCTTTCTCATGCCAGTCACCTTTCTCCCAAGCTGCGGCTGCTCCATTCCTGCAGTCAGTGAGAGCCGCGGGGACGTGATCTCCGGGCGCCGGCTCGATGATGTGATGTCATTGCGCGGGCCTGCCCTGATTGGCTCTCACTGACTGCAGGAATGGAGCAGCCGCGGCGTGTAATAGCAAGGTGACGGGCGTGAGAAAGGGGTGGTGGAGCAGGACAGTTGACAGCTCCCGCTCCACCATGCGATAGTTCAGGAAGAGGGGCTACAATCTCGGGGCGGCAATTGCATTGCCCCGTTGACCCCCCCCCCCCCCCCGGATCCGCCACTGCCTCCACAGTGGGTGGCGACCCGGCGGCTCGGATCGGATTCGCACAGCCAGCACTGCAGAGAGAGTGAGTGAGCCAGGCAGGGGCAGAGAGCTGCGAGTGCGAGCACCCCCCCCCCCCCAGATGTTGCGCACCGGCCCCCCCTGCACCCCCCACGCTACGCCTCTGCCCAGAGGGCACCAGCTTAACCTATGACCCGCAGCTTGCCCAATGGGCTTTAGCTCAGCCCCCCTCTATATAAGGGGGCGGCCATTACAATTCTCTTTCTTTCTGCTGAGGATTAGTGTTGAGCGGCATAGGCCATATTCGATTTCGCGAATATTCGCGAATATATGGACGTATATTCGTCATATATTTGCGAATATTCGCATATTCGTTATATTCTCGTTTTATTTTCGCATATGCGCAAATTCGCGTATGCGAAAATTAACATATGTGAATATTAACATGTACAAAATTAACTCACGCGAAAATTAGCATATGCTAATTTTCGCATATGCGAATTTTCGCAAATTTTCGCACGCCAGTCTCACACAGTAGTATTACAGCCTTCTTTACACCACACAAGCTGGAAGCAGAGAGGGATGATCACTGTGATGTGTACTGTGAAGAAGAAAAAAATATAATAATATTCGTAATTACGAATATATAGCGCTATATTCGCGAATTCGCGAATATGCGATATTCGCGAATAATATTCGAATTGCGAATATTCGCGAGCAACACTACTGAGGATAACAAAACACAGACATCACAGATCCTGTGTCCAGTACACCTGGAGGCCACAAAGCCTGCACACTAGCCACATTGTCAGTAAGTAATCTCAGCTATGTCTGCTGTCTCTACTAAAGTCAAGACACTGATCAAGTCTATTCTAGTCTTCGTAGCTGAACTAAGAACTAAGAATCCGCCTTGTGTTGCACAGGGGAAGAATTTGCCACCCAGACCAAACAGGAAGTTCCCTGGGCGCAGCCATAGTGAAGGTCCCAGCGGCTGTGTCCGGCTTTACAGAATACCGGCAAGTACCCGCTGCAGCACAGACTCTGCATAAACCAACGACTTGCTGCAATAAGTCTCCAGCACCAGTGGCAACTAACATTAACCCCTTGGTGCCCAACAAAGTCTGCAGGTACTCGCTACTGTCTAATGCCAGGAGTCTTAAAGAGACAGCACACCCAATTCTTCTTAAAGAGACAACGCACTCAATTCTTCTTAAAGAGACAGCACACTCAATTCTTCTTAAAGAGACAGCACACTCAAATCTTCTTGAAGTGACAGCGCACTCAAAACTTCTTAAAGTGACAGTGCACTCAAGTCTTCTTAAAGCGACAGCACACTCAAAGAGATTGGTCACATGTCAGCACCCAGATCTCCAGATCGACCCAACGAGATTACCCCTCTATCACCAGCAGCGGGAACATCTGCTACACCAGTGGTAGGGGTCCTGCCGGTCCCGCTTGCAGTCCATGTCAATCATGTGGGTGCCCCAGCAACCGCATCAGTATTTCTAGGAAATCCTGTCCTTCCTACCTACAGCGGAGACCCCTTCAACCTGAGGGATTTCAAGGAGAATATTCAGAGCTTGTTTGTCTTTTACTCTCTCCTTCCTAATCAACAGGTACCGCTGCTAACAGGACAACTACAAGGATCAGCACTTAACAAAGTCCGCACCTGTCTCGCCTCTGAGAGGCGACGGTAAAGCAGATGTTCGAGGGGTTATACCAGGTATTTTAATCACATTCTCCGTCAGAGGTACACCTCCAGTTGTATGAGGGACGGCAGAAGCCAGGTGAGACTCTGAGAGCTTATGCCCTAGAGACTGTCCAAAAATTTGAGAGTATAACTCCCAATCAGGGTAACAAAGTACTGATGGACAGATTTATTGATGGGGCCCATAACAAATGGGACAAAGTTCAGCTGAGGATGCTAGCGGTACAAAATCTCAATCTGTCCTCTGTTTTTAAAAGGCTGGCTATTCAGGTTATAGAGCCCGAGACTGAGTCTGAGGAGAGTTATACCCCTATGACAGAACCCCTGGGTGTGGCAGCCGGTCCCATACCACCTCCACCACCAACTCCCGCCCCAGTGTCCAATACACTACCAGCCTCCACAGCCTCAGAAATTCTGAGTGTAAAACATGACATTGAACAATTGACTCAGACTGTGAAGGAACTTGCCAGTCAGGCTACTCAGGCCAACCGTGAACCGCCCCTACCTAACCGACCTGTATCTGCTCCTGCCCCTCATCAAATTACCCCTGCCATAATCCGCCCAATAGGGCCCCAGGGACTCAAAGGCCCTTTTGTATCTATTGCAACAAATTGGGACATTGGAAGGTACAATGTTGGGATTTAAACGGATTTCCCCTGAGGTCGCGGACTGGCCCTCAGGAAAGCAGGACTAAGTCAGGACTCTCACTATATGTTGCCCCCTGCCCCTATGTAAAAGTCATTGTAGAAGGTATCCCGTTGGAGGCGCTAATAGATACAGGGTCACAAGTGTCCACTATATCTAAAGACATGTTTTACAAGCACTGGAATGGTAATTTGTTGTGTGAACCTGACAGTGTTGATTTCAAGGTAGTGGCAGGTAATGGGAAACCAATACCCAGGCATGGATATTGGGAGCCCACCATTCAAATGAGAAAACAGGTGCTTAAGGGATAGGGAGTGATTTTAACTGATGTGTCTGATAAGGGGTCTGCAGAATTCATATTGGGGATGAATATCATGAAACATTGCTTTACTGACATAGTAGATTCTTTGCATGCCTCTCTCCCATACATGTCCCCCTCAGGCCAGTGGGCTGCGCAGCACCACTTAAAGGTTCTCCAAGCGGAGCAGAAGTTTGCAAATCGACAAGGAGAAGTTTGAAAAGTACGGATTAAAGACATCAGGTCGGTGACCTTACAACCTAACACAGAGACAGTCATGTAGTGCCGTGCATGTCCCGGAGTGAGAAACAAAGACTGTGAAGTCCTGTTGGAGCCTATACAGTTGGAAGATCATCCACCAGTCCAAGCAGCAAGGAGTCTAGTCACTGTTATGGGTGGGAAAGTTCCAGTCCGACTAGTCAATCTGTCAAGTGTGGCTACCATCCTACCAAACTACACTCCAGTGGCTCAATTGTATCTTCTAGAGCCAGGTGATATTTTTATCAGAACGCAAAGTGGCTCAACAACGAGCAGCCCAAGTGACTCCAGGTTCTGTGGAAAGTCTCCCCGAACCCTGGTGGGTGCAACTTTAAGTGGGAGATGAGATAACCCAGAAGGATCAAGTCAACAGGATTATCAATGTTGCCAGGAGGTACCACGAAGCATTCATTAAGCATCCTACCGACTTTGGACATACGTCCATGATCCAGCATCGAATTTTGACAGGCGACAACCCACCTATCAAAGAGAGACACCGTCCGGTCGCACCGGGCATGTATCAAACTGTTAAGAAGATGTTAGTTGACATGAAGGACACAGACATCATTCAGGAAAGTCAGAGTCCCTTGGTGGCGGCCCTTGTCCTGGTCAAAAAGAAAGATGGGACCTTCCGTTTCTGTGTGGACTATAGGAAACTGAATGACATCACCCATAAGGACGCTTATCTTCTTCCAAGAATCGAGGAATCACTCACCACCCTTGGGTCGGCAGCGTACTTCTCCATCTTGGACTTAACAGTGGGTATTGGCAAGTGCATATGGCTGTGGAAGACCAAGAGAAGACAGCCTTCGTGACCCCCATGGGACTGTTTGAGTTCAAGAGTATGCCGTTCGGGCTGTGCAATGCCCCTGCAACTTTCCAGCGGTTGATGGAGCGATGCTTGTGCCCTCTAAACTTCCAGAGTGTCCTATTGTACCTCGAATATGTAATTGTGTACTCCAAGTCCTACCAGGGGCACCTTGGTCATCTGGTGGACGTCTTCCAAGTGCCATTTGCTTAAACCTCAAGTACACTACCTGGGTCATGTTGTTAGTGCCGAGGGAGTCCAGCCTAATCCCAAGAAAGTGTAGGTTGTCAAGAACTGGCCTACCCCATGCACAGTGAAAGATGTCCGGAGCTTCCTAGAATTTGCCGGCTACTACCACCACTTCATCCCTCACTTCACCCAGATTGCGGAGCCCCTCACAGCTCTACTACGGGGTACGGCAAAAGAGAATTACAGTGAGAAGCTACCTGTGGACTGGACCAAGGAGCAAGAGACAGCATTCCAAGCCCTGAAACACCTGTTGACAGAACGACCCATCCTGACGTATCCACACTACACTCAGCCGTTCCAGCTGTACACTGATGCCAGCTTTGAGGGTTTAGGGGCAGTCCTATCCCAAGTCCAGGAAGGACAAGAGCGAGTGATAGCCTATGCCAGTCGAAATCTGCAAGGAGCTGAGAAGAACAATGCCAATTACAGTTCTTTCAAGCTGGAACTCCTTGCCCTTGTATGGGCTGTGACTGAGAAGTTCAAAGATTACTTGGCTGCCAGACCATTCACTGTCTATAGAAATAATAATCCATTGGCTCACCTGAATATAGCCAAACTGGGTGCCATTGAGCAGCGTTGGGCTTCAAGGTTGGCAGATTACGACTTCACTATCAAGTACAGAAGCGGCAAGTCGAATGTCAATGCCGATGTACTATCTCGAATGACCCCCGATGAGGAACCACCTGTTGAAGATGAGTGGGAAGACGTGGAGATGCCCCCGTTCTACCAGAGATTTGTGAGTCAGAATACTGCGACCACCCTTGGAGAGGAAGGACCCAGGTCTTAGAAGGTCCAGGAAGACCTATATACCTGGAAGACTCTGCAAGATGAAAGTCGAGTCATGGGGGATCTGTTGGACTACCTGCTGATGAAAAAGGTACCAACCTGTCTACGGGCTCAGAGCGACTACGTGTTGAAGCGTCTGTGGCGACAGAGGAAGCGACTGTTCGTACATAAGGGACTGTTTTAACGAAACTCTTTGGATCCGGTTTTAGGTGGCTTCATCAGATCCTGGTTCCAAAAAGAGATGTGGAGATGATCCTACCATGATTAGTCGGGACACTTTGGAGTCCACAAGACCGAAGCTACTGTCAGGCGACAGTTTTACTGGATTGGGATGCGGAGCGACATTGAAAAATGGTGCAGTGAGTGTGCCGTCTGCAACATCACCAAGAACAGATTCAAGGATGCCAGAACACCCCTCCATTCCATCCAGAGTGAAAGGCCCATTGTGTGCAAATCCAAGGATATCCGGAGTCTGTCCTCACTGGCCGAGGGACAGCCTTCGAGACCTAACTCTTCCAGGAGCTGTGTCAATTTCATGCCTGCAAGAAACTCCGGACAACTGCTTATCACCCTCAAGAGAACGGGCTATGTGAGAGAATCAATGAAGTCTTCATTCACATGCAGCGAGCAGCATTTGTGTCCAGACACAAAGAGTGGCCCTGGTTATTACCCAAACTATTGGAGATTTATAACAACACAGTGCACTGTTCCACTGGATACACCCCATTCTATTTGATGATGGCCCGACATGGTCAGCTACCAAAAGGTCGCACGCTTCGACTCCAAGCTCCATTCAATAACTCTCCGCAAGCTTCTATGGAATGGGTCTCCGACCACCAGAGGAGGATCCAGGAAGCAAAAGAGATTGTCAACAGAAAGATGGGTGATGCTCAACAGAGGCAGCAGCAAGACTACATCAGTCATGCCTCTGCCAAACCTCTCCAAATAGGTGAAAAGGTCTGGCTGCAGAAGTTCCTGAGAACCCACAAGTTGGACTCTGTCTGGGAAACAGAGCCCTATACGGTGTCCGCAGTACCCTATCCCGACTCAGATGTGTATGCAATCCAGAAGTCAGGATACGAACCGCAAGTCGTTCATCGCAATCAAATCAAGTTGTGTCACTAGGAGGATTTGCCTGTGCTCCCGATGCCTCCCTCACCACCAGTCAAACCTGCAAGGGAGTATGTGCCCGGAGAAGCAATTCACCCGTCCATAGATGTTCCCATGTTCCCTCCTGGCCGAGCTGCAATCTTCGGTTTCATACCAACCTGTGGGCCCGTGCAACCAACTTTAGTCACCACACCGGCTCAAGTTCTGTCACCATTGGCGCAAAAATATATTCCAGTCTCCAGACCACCTGCCTCATCCATGTCAGAACCCCCAAGTCCAAATCCTGCTAGTCCAGAGTTACAACCTACTTTGGCTGCTGAAAGGGGGGAACCTGTTGCAAGTCCAGAGTCAAGAGCTCCTGAAGAGGTTGCTGTTCCTGAGTCCCAAGAGATGGTGCTGCGTAGGTCCCAATGGTCCACTCAAGGGCAGATACCAGCCAGATGTAAAGACTAATGTACACATAAGTAATGTACACCACAAGTCACATACAGTAGTACTGTAGCACTCAAAATTTCACCATCTACTTGATATCATATGTCAAATGTCTTTAATGTCTTATATTATTATGTTCATGTGCAGGGTACTTTTCTGACCAGAAAGTACTCCTGATACTAAAGTAATGCACCAAATAAGGTAACAGAAATGTCAAAATGTTATCCATATCAGTTGTCTAGCATAAAAGTGTCTAGAATAAACTTACTATAGTGTTCTGGGGAGAAGTGTTTTAACCCCTTAAGGACTCAGGGTTTTTCCATTTTTGCACTTTCGTTTTTTCCTCCTTACCTTTTAAAAATCATAACCCTTTAAATTTTCCACCTAAAAATACATATTATGGCTTATTTTTTGCGTCGCCAATTCTAATTTGCAGTGACATTAGTCATTTTACCCAAAAATGCACGGCGAAACGGAAAAAAAAATCATTGTGCGACAAAATCGAAAAAAAAACGCCATTTTGTAACTTTTGGGGGCTTCCGTTTCTACGCAGTGCATATTTCGGTAAAAATTACACCTTATCATTATTCTGTAGGTCCATACGGTTTAAATGATCCCCTACTTATATAGGTTTGATTTTGTCGCACTTCTGGAAAAAATCATAACTACATGCAGGAAAATGTATACGTTTAAAAATGTCATCTTCTGACCCCTATAACTTTTTTATTTTTCCACGTACAGGGCGGTATGAGGACTCATTTTTTGCGCTGTGATCTGAAGTTTTTATCGGTATGATTTTAGTTTTGATCGGACTTTTTGACCAAAATAAGCTTTTTTGGACTTTGGAATTTTTTTGCGCGTACGCCATTGACCGTACGGTATAATCAATGATATATTTTTATAGTTCGGACATTTACGCACCCGGCGATACCACATATGTTTATTTATTTATTTTTTTACACTGTTTTATTTTTTTTATGGGAAAAGGGGGGTGATTCAAACTTTTATTAGGGAAGGGGTTAAATGACATTTATTAACACTTTTTTTTTACATTTTTTTTGCAGTGTTATAGGTCCCATAGGGACCTATAACACTGCACACACAGATCTTTTACACAGATCACAGGCGTGTATTAACACGCCTGTGATCAGTGTTATTGGCGCTTGACTGCTCCTGCCTGGATCTCAGGCACGGAACAGTCATTCGCCGATCGGACACCGAGGAGGAAGGTAAGGGCCTTCCCGGTGTCCGGTCAGCTGTTCGGGACCGACGCGATATGATGCGGGATCGCGGTGCGATCCCGCTTCATATCGCGGGAGCCGGCGCAGGACGTAAATATACGTCCTGCGTCGTTAAGGGGTTAAAGGCAAAGGGACCCAAGTAGCCAAGGCATTGAGCAGAAAACCTCAGGCAACCCAATCTGCAAATGTTAAGTATAAAGAATTAAGTCTAGTCATGAGTATTATGTTACAAGCATAGTCCAAATGTCACGTTGTGTTTAAAGGGGTATTCCAGGAAAAAACTTTTTTACATATATCAACTGGCTCCAGAAAGTAAATCAGATTTGTAAATTACTTCTATTAAAAAATCTTAATCCTTTCAGTACTTATGAGCTTCTGAAGTTAAGGTTGTTCTTTTCTGTCTAAGTGCTCTCTGATGACACCTGTCTCGGGAAACACCCAGTTTAGAAGAAGTTTGCTATGGGGATTTGCTACTAAACTGGGCGTTTCCCGAGACAGGTGTCATCAGAGAGGACTCAGACAGAAAAGAACAACCTTAACTTCAGAAGCTCATAAGTACTGGAAGGATTAATATTTTTTACTAGAAGTAATTTACAAATCTGTCTTACTATCTGGAGCCAGTTGATATATAAAAAAAAGTTTTTTCCTGGATAACCCCTTTAATCCACTGTTTTGAATAGTCAAGTCATCAAATGCATAGTCAAAGGTCCTTAAAGTAAAGTTATATGTATTGGTCCTAGTCATTATTAATCCTGTTCTCGGTTGAACACCAAAAATCAGAGCATGTATGACTCTTCTGTTATCAGTTTTTACCAAAGGAAATTTACCAGCCCGGAATGGACGTTTGTTTGCAGAAAATGCCTCAGGACTGTATCCGGCCCCAGCGCCGCCTCGACTCTCAACTCGAACAGAACCTACGTCGAGGGCGACTTGTGTTAAGTAGCAGGGTTTCCAAAGTCCCAGTACAGGACATGGTCCTGCACTACCCTGAGGCCCTGTCAGGTTGAGTCCCTCAGTGGCTTGGGAGTTCTCCTGCAGTGTCACCCCTGCTGTTATTATAAGTGTCATTTATTGTCATAGGATTATAGTCAGTGTCCTGATGTATAATCAGTATAAAGGACCTGTGAGATCCTGTGAGAGGTTGTCTAAAGGACTTGTGAAATGTCACATGTTATGTTATCACACAATGTTACCCAGAGGGCACCAGCTTAACCTATGACCTGCAGCTTGACCAATGGGTTTTGGCTCAGCCCCCCTCTATATAAGGGGGCGGCCATTACAATTCTCTCTCTTTCTGCTGAGGACAGCAAAGCACAGACATCACAGATCCTGTGTCCAGTACACCTCGAGGCCAAAAAGCCTGCACACCAGTCACATTGTCAGTAATCTCATCTATGTCTCCTGTCTCTACTAAAGTCAAGACACTGATCAAGTCTATTTTAGTCTGCTTGGCTGAACTAAAGTCTATTACAATAACTACACATCCCAGCAAGCTGGAGGGGCCCTTTCCGTGTTACCGGTCGACTCTCTGGGATTCTGGCCTAGCTGTGAAGATAATAACACCTATCTGACCCCTGTAAAACCTCAGTTAAACCATAACTTGGTTGTGGACTCTCCTTTCACTGCCTAGTCATTGGAATAGCGGAGATACCGTTCGTGTGGTTCCGGTACGCAAAAACCACTTTGGCGTCACGAACATTAGGGGTTAATAACACCTTTACCCAGGGGCCATGAGCCAATAACAACTGAAAGTAGCACTGTCTAAAACAGAGTTTCCAAATCAAGGAGTTGCTAGGAGTTGTAGTTTTGCAATAGCTGGAGTTACCCTGGTTGGGAAACACTGGTCTAAATGTTTATTGAATTACTGCAGGTCAATTTTATGTGCATATTCCATACGCATCGCCACTCAGTATTTTGACAGAGCAAGGAGTATGGTGGTAAGCAGGAGTCCCTGCTCCTGTACATACATTCTGTGTCATACCACGCCAATTGCTTAGAGTGCTACAGAATGTATGTATAGGAACAGGGACTCCAGTCTGGGCTTCTGGTCTAGGTCATGAGCGATGAGATAATTTAATCAAATTTGCACTAGAACAAGGAGGAAGAAGAGGGCCTGGCCTCAGCATAGGAGCGGAGGGAAGGTGAGCATGATTTTTATTATTTCTTAGTTTGGGACCTACTGGGGGTATCTTACTACTAGAGGCATCTTGATGGGGGGGGGGGGGAATAGCTATACCTACTAGGGGCTTCTACTTAATGAGGGGATCGCCTACCTACTGGGGAATCTACCTAATTTGGGAGGGATTAACTACTTAGTGGGGTATCTACCTAATTGGGGCAATTCACTACCTATTGGAGACATCTATCTAATCGGGAGAATTATCTAGTGGAGGCTTTTACCTAATGGAGAAATAATCTAAACAGGTATGATGGTATTATTCAGTCAATATTTCATCCTGGTGTGGAGGTATTATTTCAAAACCCCAACCCTTAAAAATATCCTGCCTTTACCCACTGTATGCATCCCCACTTACAGTTTAGGCTGAAGGGCATACAATACTTTGTCTTGCCCCAGGTGCTGTCAACCCATGCTACCTCACTGCATATTGATGAAACATGTATCAAAACTACAACATCAAATCCGCAGTGTGAAATCTGCAGCAGATTAAGTATATATCAATGTACCCTAAGGGTACTTTCACATGTACAGGATCCTGCGCAGATTTGATGCACAGGATTTGTAACTGCCGATTAGAAGCTGTGCTCAGTCATTTAGATTACATTGAAATCAGCAGCAGAAAATCCTGTGCATCAAACCTTAAAAGGTTTCTCAGAAAAGTGGAAGCAAAATAAGGTGGAAGCAGCCTTTTAAGACTTCACAGAGTACAGAATGTAGTGTATATGAATAGAAGTAAAAAAAAAAGATGCTTTGTGTTTATTGGTACATAAAGAGCATAATTATATTCTATATTTACCAAAAATGTATTACCTATATTATCCTAAAAATAATTGCAATAACTCCTATAAATACATACTGTCACGATGCCGGCTGGCAGGTAGTGGATCCTCTGTGCCAGAGAGGGATTGGCGTGGACCGTGCTAGTGGACCGGTTCTAAGCCACTACTGGTTTTCACCAGAGCCCGCCGCAAAGCGGGATGGTCTTGCTGCGGCGGTAGTGACCAGGTCGTATCCACTAGCAACGGCTCACCTCTCTGGCTGCTGAAGATAGGCGCGGTACAAGGGAGTAGGCAGAAGCAAGGTCGGACGTAGCAGAAGGTCGGGGCAGGCAGCAAGGATCGTAGTCAGGGGCAACGGCAGAAGGTCTGGAACACAGGCTAGGAACACACAAGGAACGCTTTCACTGGCACAATGGCAACAAGATCCGGCAAGGGAGTGCAGGGGAAGTGAGGTGATATAGGGAAGTGCACAGGTGAACACACTAATTGGAACCACTGCGCCAATCAGCGGCGCAGTGGCCCTTTAAATCGCAGAGACCCGGCGCGCGCGCGCCCTAGGGAGCGGGGCCGCGCGCGCCGGGACAGAACAGACGGAGAGCGAGTCAGGTACGGGAGCCGGGGTGCGCATCGCGAGCGGGCGCTACCCGCATCGCGAATCGCATCCCGGCTGGCAGCGGAATCGCAGCGCCCCGGGTCAGAGGATGTGACCGGAGCGCTGCAGCGGGGAGAGTGAAGCGAGCGCTCCGGGGAGGAGCGGGGACCCGGAGCGCTCGGCGTAACAGTACCCCCCCCCTTGGGTCTCCCCCTCTTCTTAGAGCCTGAGAACCTGAGGAGCAGACTTTTGTCTAGGATGTTGTCCTCAGGTTCCCAGGATCTCTCTTCAGGACCACAACCCTCCCAGTCCACTAAAAAAAAAGTTTTCCCTCTGACCTTTTTTGAAGCTAAGATCTCTTTGACAGAGAAGATGTCCGAGGAGCCGGAAACAGGAGTGGGAGGAACAGATTTGGGAGAAAAACGGTTGAGGATGAGTGGTTTGAGAAGAGAGACGTGAAAGGCATTAGGGATACGAAGAGAAGGAGGAAGAAGAAGTTTATAAGAGACAGGATTAATTTGACACAAAATTTTGAAAGGACCAAGATAGCGTGGTCCCAACTTGTAGCTAGGGACACGGAAGCGGACATATTTAGCGGAGAGCCATACCTTGTCTCCAGGGGAAAAAACGGGAGGAGCTCTTCTTTTCTTATCCGCGAACTTCTTCATGCGTGATGAAGCCTGTAAGAGAGAATTTTGGGTCTCTCTCCATATGATGGAAAGGTCACGAGAAATTTCATCCACAGCGGGCAGACCAGAGGGCAAGGGAGTAGGGAGGGGGGGAAGAGGGTGACGGCCGTACACCACGAAAAATGGGGATTTGGAGGAAGATTCAGAGACCCTGAAGTTATACGAGAATTCGGCCCATGGGAGGAGATCTGCCCAGTCATCCTGGCGGGAGGAAACAAAATGTCGCAAATAATCACCCAAGATCTGGTTAATTCTTTCTACTTGTCCATTGGACTGGGGATGATATGCAGAAGAAAAATTTAATTTAATCTTGAGTTGTTTACAGAGAGCCCTCCAGAATTTAGACACGAATTGGACGCCTCTATCCGAGACAATCTGCGTAGGCAACCCGTGAAGACGAAAAATGTGTACAAAAAATTGTTTAGCCAACTGAGGTGCAGAAGGAAGACCAGGAAGAGGGATGAAATGTGCCATTTTGGAGAATCGATCAACGACCACCCAAATAACAGTGTTGCCACGGGAAGGGGGTAAATCAGTAATAAAATCCATACCAATCAGAGACCAAGGCTGTTCGGGGACAGGCAGAGGATGAAGAAAACCAGCGGGCTTCTGGCGAGGAGTCTTATCCCGGGCACAGATAGTGCAGGCTCGCACAAAGTCCACAACATCCGTCTCCAGAGTCGGCCACCAATAGAAGCGGGAGATGAGTTGCACAGATTTCTTGATGCCCGCATGACCTGCGAGATGGGAGGAGTGACCCCATTTGAGGATTCCGAGGCGTTGGCGTGGAGAAACAAAGGTCTTTCCTGGAGGAGTCTGCCTGATGGAGGCAGGAGAAGTGGAGATCAGGCAGTCAGGTGGAATGATGTGTTGCGGAGAGAGTTCAACTTCTGAGGCATCCGAGGAACGAGAGAGAGCATCGGCCCTAATGTTCTTATCGGCAGGACGAAAGTGAATCTCAAAATTAAATCGGGCAAAGAACAGAGACCACCGGGCCTGGCGAGGATTCAGCCGTTGGGCAGACTGGAGGTAGGAGAGGTTCTTGTGGTCGGTGTAGATAATAACAGGAAAACTTGATCCCTCCAGCAGATGCCTCCATTCCTCAAGTGCTAATTTAATGGCTAGAAGCTCTCGATCCCCGATGGAGTAGTTCCTCTCCGCTGGAGAGAAGGTCCTAGAGAAAAAACCACAAGTGACAGCATGCCCGGAAGAATTTTTTTGTAGAAGAACAGCTCCAGCTCCCACTGAGGAGGCATCAACCTCCAATAGGAAGGGTTTGGAAGGGTCAGGTCTGGAGAGGACGGGAGCCGAAGAAAAGGCAGACTTGAGTCGTTTAAAGGCGTCTTCTGCTTGAGGAGGCCAGGACTTGGGATCAGCATTTTTTTTGGTTAAAGCCACGATAGGAGCCACAATGGTAGAAAAATGTGGAATAAATTGCCTGTAATAATTGGCGAACCCCAAAAAGCGTTGGATAGCACGGAGTCCGGAGGGGCGTGGCCAATCTAAGACGGCAGAGAGTTTGTCTGGATCCATCTGTAGTCCCTGGCCAGAGACCAAATATCCTAGAAAAGGAAGAGATTGGCATTCAAACAGACATTTCTCAATTTTGGCATAGAGTTGATTGTCACGAAGTCTCTGAAGAACCATACGGACATGCTGGCGGTGTTCTTCTAGATTGGCAGAAAAAATTAGGATATCGTCCAGATATACAACAACACAGGAGTATAACAGATCACGAAAAATTTCATTGACAAAGTCTTGGAAGACGGCAGGGGCGTTGCACAGGCCAAAGGGCATGACCAGATACTCAAAGTGTCCATCTCTAGTGTTAAATGCCGTTTTCCACTCATCCCCCTCTCTGATGCGGATGAGGTTATAGGCGCCTCTTAAGTCCAATTTAGTAAAGATGTGGGCACCTTGGAGGCGATCAAAGAGTTCAGAGATGAGGGGTAAGGGGTAGCGGTTCTTAACCGTGATTTTATTAAAACCGCGGTAGTCAATGCAAGGACGTAGGGAGCCATCTTTTTTGGACACAAAGAAAAATCCGGCTCCGGCAGGAGAGGAGGATTTACGGATAAAGCCCTTTTTTAGATTCTCCTGGACGTATTCAGACATGGCAAGAGTCTCTGGGGCAGAGAGAGGATAAATTCTGCCCCGGGGTGGAGTAGTGCCCGGGAGGAGGTCGATAGGACAATCATAAGGCCTGTGAGGAGGTAGAGTCTCGGCTTGTTTTTTGCAGAAAACATCCGCGAAATCCATATAGGCCTTAGGGAGACCGGTTACTGGAGGAACCACAGAGTTACGGCAAGGGTTACTGGGAACCGGTTTTAGACAGTTCTTGGAACAAGAGGACCCCCAACTCTTGATCTCCCCAGTGGACCAATCCAGGGTTGGGGAATGAAGTTGAAGCCAGGGAAGTCCAAGGAGAATTTCCGAGGTGCAATTGGGGAGGACCAAAAGTTCAATCCTCTCGTGATGAGATCCGATGCTCATAAGAAGGGGCTCCGTGCGGAAACGTATGGTACAGTCCAATCTTTCATTATTTACACAATTGATGTAGAGGGGTCTGGCGAGACTGGTCACCGGGATGTTGAACCTGTTGACGAGAGAGGCCAAAATAAAATTTCCTGCAGATCCAGAGTCCAGGAAGGCCACAGTAGAGAAGGAGAAGGCAGAGGCAGACATCCGCACAGGCACAGTAAGACGTGGAGAAGCAGAGTAGACATCAAGGACTGTCTCACCTTTGTGCGAAGTCAGCGTACGTCTTTCCAGGCGGGGAGGACGGATAGGACAATCCCTCAGGAAGTGTTCGGTACTAGCACAGTACAGGCAGAGGGTCTCCATACGGCGTCGTGTCCTCTCTTGAGGTGTCAGGCGAGACCGGTCGACCTGCATAGCCTCCACGGCGGGAGGCACAGGAACAGATTGCAGGGGACCAGAGGAGAGAGGAGCCGAGGAGAAGAAACGCCTCGTGCGAACAGAGTCCATATCTTGGCGGAGTTCCTGACGCCTTTCGGAAAAACGCATGTCAATGCGAGTGGCTAGGTGAATAAGTTCATGTAGATTAGCAGGAATTTCTCGTGCGGCCAGAACATCTTTAATGTTGCTGGATAGGCCTTTTTTGAAGGTCGCGCAGAGGGCCTCATTATTCCAGGACAATTCTGAAGCAAGAGTACGGAATTGTACGGCATACTCGCCAACGGAAGAATTACCCTGGACCAGGTTCAACAGGGCAGTCTCAGCAGAAGAGGCTCGGGCAGGTTCCTCAAAGACACTTCGGATTTCCGAGAAGAAGGAGTGTACAGAGGCAGTGACGGGGTCATTGCGGTCCCAGAGCGGTGTGGCCCATGACAGGGCTTTTCCGGACAGAAGGCTGACTACGAAAGCCACCTTAGACCTTTCAGTGGGAAACAGGTCCGACATCATCTCCAGATGCAGGGAACATTGGGAAAGAAAGCCACGGCAAAACTTAGAGTCCCCATCAAATTTATCCGGCAAGGATAGGCGTAGCCCAGGAGCGGCCACTCGCTGCGGAGGAGGTGCAGGAGCTGGCGGAGGAGATGACTGCTGAAGCTGTGGTAGTAACTGTTGTAGCATAACGGTCAGTTGAGACAGCTGTTGGCCTTGTTGCGCTATCTGTTGTGACTGCTGGGCGACCACCGTGGTGAGGTCAGCGACAACTGGCAGAGGAACTTCAGCGGGATCCATGGCCGGATCTACTGTCACGATGCCGGCTGGCAGGTAGTGGATCCTCTGTGCCAGAGAGGGATTGGCGTGGACCGTGCTAGTGGACCGGTTCTAAGCCACTACTGGTTTTCACCAGAGCCCGCCGCAAAGCGGGATGGTCTTGCTGCGGCGGTAGTGACCAGGTCGTATCCACTAGCAACGGCTCACCTCTCTGGCTGCTGAAGATAGGCGCGGTACAAGGGAGTAGGCAGAAGCAAGGTCGGACGTAGCAGAAGGTCGGGGCAGGCAGCAAGGATCGTAGTCAGGGGCAACGGCAGAAGGTCTGGAACACAGGCTAGGAACACACAAGGAACGCTTTCACTGGCACAATGGCAACAAGATCCGGCAAGGGAGTGCAGGGGAAGTGAGGTGATATAGGGAAGTGCACAGGTGAACACACTAATTGGAACCACTGCGCCAATCAGCGGCGCAGTGGCCCTTTAAATCGCAGAGACCCGGCGCGCGCGCGCCCTAGGGAGCGGGGCCGCGCGCGCCGGGACAGAACAGACGGAGAGCGAGTCAGGTACGGGAGCCGGGGTGCGCATCGCGAGCGGGCGCTACCCGCATCGCGAATCGCATCCCGGCTGGCAGCGGAATCGCAGCGCCCCGGGTCAGAGGATGTGACCGGAGCGCTGCAGCGGGGAGAGTGAAGCGAGCGCTCCGGGGAGGAGCGGGGACCCGGAGCGCTCGGCGTAACACATACTATATCATTACAGCTATATTTATTTCTATATAAATTAGTAGGACACTTCAAAAAATAAAAGTGTATATCTTGAAAACATGATACCTTTCTTACCTAGAGTAAGCTTATAATTCTGCCTCCCCTGCCAGCAGGGTTCTGAGAATGTTAACAAACGTCTCCACTCATCAAAATATCCCTCTAGCGTAAAATAGAAAATAAAAAAGAAGCATAAAAGGGAGGAGGAAGATAAAACAGCACAGTTTTTTTTTTTTTTTGCTTTGTACAAAAACATTTTCTCCATAGGGCTTTATTAAAAATGTTGTTTTGTTTCTCTCCTACAGTCTCTACAGTGTCCTGTTATCAGTAAGGTCTGTCAGAGAAGCTATTGTTTGTCAGGTTTGTTATCACTTCTCCTGAAGGTACTTCTACACTAGAAAACATTTTCTTTTAAATGTACTGGTGCCAGAAAGGTAAACAGATGTGTAAATTACTTCTATTAAAAAATATTAATCCTTCCAGTACTTTTCAACTACTGTTATGATCCACAGGAAGTTCTTTTCTTTTTGAATTTCCTTTCTGACTGACCACAGTGATCTCTACTGACACCTCTGTCCATTTTAGGAACTGTCCAGAGTAGGAGCATGACAGAGTCTGGAGACGCCATGGAGAACGTTCTGCTGCCTGCAACATCCCACAGCATGACCGGTTTGGTGGTGGGTCAGTAATGGTGTGGGGTGTTTTTTTTTTGGGGGGGGGGGCCGCACAGCCCTCCATGTGCTTGCCAGAGGTAGCTTGACTGCCATTAGGTACCAAAATGGGATCCTCAGACCCCTTGTGAGACCGTATGCTGGTGCGGTTGGCCCTTAGTTCCTCCTAATGCAAGACAATACTAGACCTCATGTGGCTGGAGTGTGTCAGCAATTCCTGCAAGAGGAAAGAATTGATGTTATGGACTGGCCCGCCCGTTCCCCAGACCTGAATCCGATTGAGCACATCTGGGACATTATGTCTGGCTCCATCTGCCAACGCCACGTTGCACCACAGACTGTCCAGGAGTTGGCTTTGGTCCAGGTCTCGGGGACATCCCTCAGGAGACCATCCACCACCTCATCAGGAGCATGCCCAGGTGTTGTAGGGAGGTCATATGGGCACCTGGAGGCCACACACACTACTGAGCCTCATTATGACTTGTTTTATGGACATTACATCAAAGTGTAGTGTGGTTTTCCACTTTGATTCTCCATATCCAGACCTCCATGTGTTGATAAATTTGATTTCCATTGATAATCTTTGTGTGATTTTGTTGTCAGCACATTCAACTATGTAAAGATGAAAGTATTTCATACAATTAGCTCATTCATTCAGATCTAGGATGTGTTATTGTGGTGTCCCGATACCGTATCCTATCCGGTACCTTTGTATATAGGTCTTCTTAGCCAGAGTCCCTAGGACGTCGGGGTCCTTATTGTTTAGTTCACCCCTAGTCACCTCTCATCCAGATAGTAATTATCCAGTAACCATTTGGGATTTATGTCTATAGGATTGTATAAATGTAAATAAATAGTTAATTACTGTCCATAGCATAGCAGGACCTGCGGGTCACGTGGTCAGGTGAACTCTATGATTTTGTGCTTTAGGACCTTTGGAGGCCCCTATGACGTATATCACTCCTTGTAACGGTGAGTGACAGTTAATTGGACCAGTAAAAACGGCCCTGCCCCTGCCCATATAAGGGAGCAGCGGCCATTGCTCTTCCTCTTTGCTCCTGCGCTCCTGACGAGGAAGGAGCTATACAGCTATCTCCCGCAGTGAGTTAGGCCCGAGCCTTGTGGCAACGGCTGATCAATTCTAAATTGAGAGTGTACCAATCCCTAAGCACTCTGCAAGATCACCGGACCTTATCTATCCCCTAAATCCGGACGAATCTGCAAAATTACCCTAAATTCAGAGACTGTATCTAAAGTCAAGGTCCGCAGCAACTGTCAGTCATTGCACTATATAGAGACTGTATTCTTGAGACTGTTATTGTGCATTAGATGTACCGCAAGCCGTTCAGTAAAGTTATCCAAGTTCAAGTACCTTGTGGACCCTCAGTCATTTTATACATGCACCTATCGTTACTGGGATGGGCGGCGATAGTCCGGAGAATTACCTCAGCATACTAGCCCTCAGCCTGGCGTCACGAACTATATGGTTAACATTAACCCCTCATCTACCGAAACAATACCCCAAATACCATACACCCCCCAAGGTATACCACAAAGCCTTTTTGGCGTCGCACGAACAGGATTCGGGTGTGTGCCTATTACGGTCGCCACTTGTGAAAGTGTACTCCCCCCCAGAAAAAGAACTTTATTCATGTACTGTGACTTATACTTTGGAGTAAGGGTGCTGTGTGGAGGAAGTGCGCATGTAAAGTAAGGGGGAGGCGAATAGCCCAGCGGAGCTACAAGCTGTGAAAGAAAGTACTGAAGTTAGCGCAGGTCCTCCCTGCGCACATGATCCAGAGACCCCACACAATGAAGCCCTCGGTGCCGCGGCAGGCATTTTGTTGGAGTCTAGTGCCGGAGAACAACAAAGAGAGGAAGTTCAGCGCGGGAAAAGGCGCAGAGTGCGACAAAGGGTTGGAAGCTGCAAAGAGCCGGAACAGTACGGGACTTTGAGACACCAGATTGCCGAATTGAAGTTCTATCTAGAATCACTTCAGCTACCGATCAACGCACTCAAATTTCAACTAACAGCTGTTGGGTTTCAAGTCATCGCCCTCAAATTTGAAATCTACGCTCTCAAGTTCCAGATCAGAGAACAACTGCGTATCTTCTGGAGACCTGGGAATTCGAGATCTATTTAAAGGGCCAGCATACCAAATACAGAAATGTCAGAACCTGCAGCACCACAGCCCCCATCCGAACAGCAAGGGGGCGATGCTCCAGTGGCCCCACCAATGGGGTCTCCACCCCAAGTTAGAAGGGTGTTGCCGCCTTCACCAACACCTTCTACTTCACAAAGACGTACTCTACCTGTGATTACAGCAGGACCTCCATCACTGGCAGAGCAGGACCCAGCAAATCCACCTCGAGTCTCTCCCTATGTGTTGGGAGTCCCTGTTGCTGCACCTGTCTTATTGGGGAATCCTGTGCTCCCCACCTACAATGGTGACCTTTTTACCTTGAGAGACTTTAAAGAAAAGTTTTACAGCCTCTTCGGATTTTATGCATTGCCCCCTCACCAACAGATACAGCTGCTTCTGGGACAGTTCCAGGGACTCGCCTTGGAAGAATTGCGTACCTGGCTGGCGGCTGATAAAGCCACAGTGGGACAGATTTTTGAAGGACTCTCTCAAGTGTTTGAATCTTATTTTCCCTCAGAGGTACGCCTCAGACTATATGAACAACATCAGAAGCCGCGTGAGACCCTCAGAGCATATGCAGTAGCTTTACAAAGCACATTAGAGGCGGTACAGCAGTTGGACGGCATCACGTCCGATCAGGGCAATCGAGTACTGATGGACCATTTTATAGAAGGGGCACTGAACAAATGGGACAAGGCCCAACTTAGGATGCTGGCCGTGCAAAATCCCGACATGGCCTTCTCAGCTTTTAAGAGACTAGCGGTTAAGGTAATATAGTCGGGACCTCAGACAGAAGAGACTAGTGTTCCCGCTTCCGAATCTCCGGGGCCTTCGCCCCAGCCGCCGGTCTCTTCTCAATCTGCCCCGTCAACACCTTCTTCTAGCCCTTGGACAGCAAACAGGACATTGAACAGTTAGCCAAGGCCTTTAAAGAGATGGCTGTACAGCCAAATCCTCCTAGATCTGCAACACCACCACCTAAGAAGGCTGACCCTTGCCCTGTTGGTCCACCTAGCACCCCTCCTGTGAGACCACCTGGGGGTCAGAGACCCGTCTGTAGTTATTGTAACAAGAATGGACACTGGAAGAGCCAATGCTGGGCTTTAAACGGGCATCCCTTGGGGTCGAGGACCGCACCCCAGGAGTAGAGACTGAAGGTCCAGAGTCAACCAGTGACAAGAAAGGACTGTCTATGTATGTAGCTTCTTGTCCTTATGTACAGGTGATGATTGAAGGTATCCGGTTACAAGCTCTGATAGATACGGGGTCTCAGGTATCCACTATTCCGCAGGGGGTTTTCTATAAGTATTGGGGCCCAGAAAGGTTGTGTGACCTTCAGGAAGCAAAGTTTAGAATAATTGCAGGGAACGGGAAACCAGTACCCAGGCATGGTTACTGGGAGCCCACGGTGCAGGTGGGAAAACATGTGTTGGGAAGGCAGGGTGTGAATGTCACAAATGTTAGGGATGAGGGGGCAGCTGATTTCATTTTAGGCATGAATATTATGAGACACTGTTTTGATGATATTGTCTGTGCACTGCATGCATCTCTCCCTCACCTGTTACCCCTAGGCCGGCAAGCTGCCCAACACCACCTCAGAATCCTCCAAGCAGAACAAAAGTTTGTGAATCATCAAGGAGAAATCTGTCGAGTAAAGATTCAAGATATCCGAGCCGTTAGTCTACAGCCACAGACGGAGACAGTTATTTGGTGTCGTGCCCGACCCGGGGTGAAAAATCAAGATTACCAAGCGCTCTTGGAACCCCTTCTAGAAGATCAGCCCTTGGTGCGAGCCGCTAGAAGCCTGGTAACCGTATGTAATGGGAAGGTTCCAGTGAGACTTATTAACCTCTCTCAAGTTGCAGTCCAACTACCCAAGTATACCCCAGTGGCTACTCTACACCATTTAGATGTCAGAGATGTGGTCTCGAAGTCACAAGTGGTTCAACGAGGACCTGACCTGAATCCTGCGGAACCTTGTTGGAGCCAACTACAGATAGGAGGCGAAGATACCCCCAAGGAACAGGTGGAAGGAGTCATCCAGGTGGCTGAGAAATATCAAGAAGCTTTCAGCAAGTTCCCCACAGACTTTGGCACGACCACCATGATCAAACATAGGATTCTCACTGGGGACAATCCACCCATTAAAGAGAGACATCGCCCTGTGGCTCCTGGGATGTATCAGACCATCAAGAAAATGCTCGTGGAAATGAGGGAGGCCGATGTCATCCAGGAAAGCCAGAGTCCTTGGTCTGCACCCTTGGTCCTGGTGAAGAAAAAAGATGGGACTATCTGCATTTGCGTGGATTACCGGAAGTTGAACAACATAACGCATAAGGATGCCTATCCTCTCCCTCGCTTCGAAGAATCCTTGACTGCGTTGGGGTCGGCCGCCTACTTTTCCACACTGGATCTGACGAGCGGCTACTGGTAGGTGCCAATGGCAGAAGATAGATAGAGAGAAGACCGCATTTATGACCCCTATGGGTCTCTTCGAGTTCAAAAGTATACCCTTTGGACTGTGTAATGCACCAGCTACCTTCCAACGCTTAATGGAGCGATGCTTGGAGCACCTTAACTTCCAGAGTGTTCTGTTGTATTTAGATGACGTCATCGTCTATACTCGGACATATGAGGAACACCTGGATCACCTGAAAGAAGTTTTCCAAGTCCTTATCCAACATGGACTCAAGGGTAAACCTTCCAAATGTCACTTGCTAAAGCCACAAGTACACTATCTGGGACAAGTCGTTAGTGCTCAGGGAGTCCAGCCTGATCCAGACAAAGTGAGTGCTGTGAAGGAGTGGCCCACACCCAGGACGGTGCGAGACGTCCGAAGTTTCCTGGGATTGCTGGATATTACCGGCGCTTCATCCCTCATTTTGCTCAAATTGCTGGACCCTTAACCTAATTACTGAGAGGGACTGCCCGGGATAATTATAATGGGAGGCTCCCCATACAGTGAGCTCAGGAACAAGAAGATGCCCTTCGAGCCCTGAAGTACCTCCTCACGGAACCCCCCATTTTGGTGTATCCTGATTACAGCCTGCCGTTCCGTTTGTACACAGACGCTAGCTTTGAAGGTCTTGGGGCGGTCTTATCTCAAGTGTAAGATGGCAGAGAGAGGGTGATTGCCTATGCCAGCCGGCATCTCCGAGGTGCTGAGAAGAATGATGCCAACTATAGCTCCTTCAAGCTGGAACTCCTGGCCCTGGTCTGGGCCATTACTGAGAAGTTTAAGGACTATTTGGCTGCTACCTCCTTCACGGTCTACTCTGACAACAACCTCTTGGCCCATTTGAACACTGCTAAGTTGGGAGCTCTGGAACAGCGCTGGGCCTCTCGGTTGGCCAACTATGATTTCAATATCAAGTATTGTAGCGGAAAAACCAATGTTAATGCGGATGTGCTTTCTCGTATGGCCCCGGGAGAAGCACTTCCTGCTGAGGATGTGTGGGAAGATGTGGAAATGCCTCCCTTCTGCCAAAGGTTCGTGAGCCAGAGTGCTCTAACTGCCCAGGTGGGTGACGGACCTGAATCTCCCAAAGTCCCTGAAGACCTGTCCACCTGGAAGACACTTCACATAAGACAGAGATCACCGTCAGAAGGCGATTCAACTCTTGGGATGCGGGGAGACATCGAGAAATGGTGTGCTGAGTGCTCCCTGTGCAACGTGATAAAGAACCCCCGGAGGGACGCAAGGGCCCCTTTACATCCCATCTGTACAGAAAGGACGAATCAAATTGCTGCCTTGGATCATGTGAAGCTGGCCCCCACTTGATCTGGCTATTGTCATGCTCTAACCATGGTGGATCATTATTCTAAGTGGGTGGTCGTGGTCCCTGTCAAGGATCTTACCACTAAGACTGCTGCTCAGCTCTTCTATCGACACTGGATCCAACCTCTGGGGTGTCCCGAATCGGTCCTCACGGATCGGGGAACCGCCTTTGAAGTCCAGCTGTTTCAGGAACTTTGCCGGTTGCATGATTGCAAGAAGCTCCAGACGATGACCTACCATCCCCAAGGGAATGGGCTCTGCGAGAGGATGAATCAAGTGTTCATCCAAATGCTTAGAGCTGCCTCTGTTTCAAAGCACGAAGAGTGGCCCCAGTTGTTGCCTGAACGACAAGAGATTTACAACAACACTGTCCACTGCTCTACGGGGTACATGCCTTTTGGACCGAACCTTTGGGCTACAGGCACCTTTCAACAAATCTCCTCAGGTTTCCCAAGGTTGGGTGTCAGAGCATCAACGAAGAATTGAGGAAGCCAAAGACATTGTTGAGAAGAACATGGGTGAAGTTCACGAATGCCAGCAGAAAGATTACAATCGACATGCTTTGGCTCAGCCCTTACAGCTTGGAGATAAAGTGTGGCTCAGAAAATTTCATAGAACCCATAAATTGGACTCCTTGTGGGAAATGGAGCTATACACCATTACTGCAGTCCCTTACCCTGAGACGGACGAGTACGATATACAGAAAGACGGGTTCGAGCCACAGGTGGTCCACAGGAATAGGATAAAAGTGTGCCTGAAAGAAGATGTGCTTGACCCATCTCCTCCTACTCCTTCCGCTCCTGCTTTTACTTCTACTCCACCTCCAACAAGGCCAGAGAGAGAATATGTGCCGGGAGAAGGAATTCATCCCACTATGGATGTTCCTTTGTTCCCATCTCAGCAGCCTACCATGTATTGGGGTATACCGTTCCCACCTCCATCCTGCCAGCCGCCACTGGTTGTTCCACCCAAACAGTTGCCAGTAGTTGTTACTCCCTGTCAACCACCAGTGGTTGCTACACCCAACATCAGTTCTGCTCCAGTGACTGCTCCAGATATTGATGCCACTACTCCACCTGTCTTCAGAGAACCCCCCAGTCCAACTGAAGATATTGCTTCTGTTTCCAACCCTCCAGCTGGTCCCTCGGGGACTGAAGTTCTTGAAGAATCCCTAAGTGAAGGAACTCCTGATGACTCGGAGGTGGTGTTGCGGCGGTTTCAATGAACTACACAGGGCAAATTACCTTTGATAACCCCCTTCAATGCTCTGCCAATCACTTTTCAGTACTCTAGATTACTGACTTAGATGTACCACCTCAAGTTTCTCTAGTACATACACCAAAATAAATATCTCACTCAAGAAAACACTTTAGGAATTGTAGCATATTGATACCCAATTCCTGCCACTGTTAGGTACACTTCTTCTTCTCCTTCTTTGCGTGTGTGAGATGTTCTGCCTGGCCAGTAGATACTCTTGCAAATACAGATGTAAACACGTAATTCTTAAAGTAGCCTAGGTAGGTTATGTAAAGTGCTCTAGGGATTAGTAGTGTTTAGCCGATAGACCCTAGCAGCCAACCTTACTGTGACCTAGCTTCCGGCTAGCCAGTATACCTTTCGTGTACTAACAGGTAACTTATTGCTGGCGAATAAAATGTGTAAGATAATAAAAAAAATGTCTAGACAGCTTGAAACTAAACGTATATAGAGCTGTACTAATGTTCAGTTTAGCCTCATAAACATGTGTAGAGAGCTAATACAATGTCTAAGAAGCTAGAAACTAAAGGATAGATAGCTTTGTTAATGTCTAGATAGCATTAATGTCTAGATAGTACCAATGTCTAGATAGATTTCTAATTGTCTAGTTCAGATACTAAGTAAGAGTGTCAGAGAGTGTAAATGTGTTCCATGTTTACTTAGGATGTATAGCAAAAGTCCTAGTCCCTCTGTCTTGGTCACAGGTGTCGAGGTCGACTTATCTTAAATAAGGGGGTTTGTGGTGTCCCGGTACCATATCCTATCCAGTACCTTTGTATATAGGTCCCCTTAGCCATAGTCCATAGGACGTCGGGGTCCTTATTGCTTAGTTCACCCCTAGTCAACTCTCATCCAGATAGTAATTATTCAGTAACCATTTGGGATTTATGTCTATAGGATTGCATAAATGTAAATAAATAGTTAATTACCTGTCCATAGCGTAGCAGGACTTGCGGGTCACGTGGTCAGGTGAACTCTATGGTTTTGTGCTTCAGGACCTTTGGAGGCCCCTATGACGTATATCTCCCATCACTCCTTGTAACGGTGAGTGACAGTTAATTGGACCAGCAAAAACGGCCCTGCCCATATAAGGGAGCAGCGGCCATTGCTCTTCCTCTTTGCTCCTGACGAGGAAGGATCTATACAGCTATCTCCCGCAGTGAGTTAGGCCCGAGCCTTGCGGCAACGGCTGATCGATTCTAAATTGAGAGTGTATCAATCCCTAAGCACTCTGCAAGATCACCGGACCTTATCTATCCCCTAAATCCAGACGGATCTGCAAAATTACCCTAAATTCAGAGACTGTATCTAAAGTCAAGGTCTGCAGCAACTGTCAGTCATTGCACTATATAGAGACTGTATTCTTGAGACTGTTATTGTGCATTGGATGTACCGCAAGCCGTTCAGTAAAGTTATCCAAGTTCAAGTACCTTGTGGACCTTCAGTCATTTTATACATGCACCTATCGTTACTGGGAAGGGCGGCAATAGTCTGGAGAATTACCTCAGCATACTAGCCCTCAGCCTGGTGTCACAAACTATAGGGTTAACATTAACCCCTCATTTACCAAAACAATACCCCAACTACCATACACTCCCCAAGGCATACCACATTATTTTAGTCTTCCCATTATTTTTTTGAGCAGTGAAGATAGATAGATAGGTAGGATAGATAGATAGATAGATAGGTTTAAATGTCAAATTCAAAACACATCCAAAAATGTTCAAGAGATGAAGCTCCCCATGGTGCTAGTTTGGTGTGAAGTATTTGCCCACATGATGTGAGACATTTTTATTTAAAAAAAAGTGAGTTTATCTTGTACACTAGACTATTTTACATATATATATATATATATATATATATATATTGGTTATTTACATATCTGTTTGTATTTGAATCTTCACACCACAGGCTGAGATGCAGTTCTTTATTGAATTTTCTTTGATTGAAATCAGGATCAAGTCGGATTGTTGTAGTTATTTATTTATTTGCTATTTTTTATACTCCAAGACAGCTGTCAGGATCTACAGATGCGGAACATACACTGACAGCGAAATCTCCCCCGCACTGGGAGTCAACCAGACAGGATCCTACAAGTTGACGGGATGGTGGTGCTGTTTCAGAATCTGTCGTCCCGATCGGGCTTGCATTGGCCGAATGGTGACCTTCTGGGCATCTATGGAAGCCATTGAATAGATACCTACCTGAGATGGACTTTTGGAGACGCTTCAGTAACGAATAAGTCAAACTGCCTGTGGATTCCCTGACTATATGCCTTTGCCCGCTTTAGAAATGGAGAATGCTGAACGGTAAAAAGAACAACAGCGCATGCGCGATTCATACATGTTAGTCATTGCCATGGCTACAATATGCTTTTTTCCTATTGGTGAACACAATCCGACTTCCTCCTGACACAGACGTGGGCCTTATGCTCTGCGCCTGCGCAATGATTTTTTACCCACGCCAACGTGGATTTCTTGTCATACAGGTGAGTGCCGAGTACAGTGGTGAGAGTCCACCCCATTGTATTATTAATTCTAGCATTAATTAACAAATGTTTTTAATTAGCACTGCACTCTTTATGGATTGGTTATGGTCCTCTTCATATGCATGCACTTTATTTTGAATACTTTATTTGTGGTTTTGTTTTTATCACTACATTGTATAATATGAAAAATTATGATATGTACTTTATTGATTGATTAATTATGTAATGTAATCGGTAAACTATTTAAGTACCTATGTTATTATACCTTATTACTTCAAACACATGGGCAGATGTCCTGTTCTTTGGACATTTAGATAGATAGATAGATAGATAGATAGACAGACATATCTTAAATTGATTCTATCATGTTTAAAATGCAGTTCAATCTGCAGGTGGCATGTTATAGAGCAGTTGAGCAAATTGACATATAGTTCTGTGAAAAGTGTTTAGGACAAGTTGTAAGTAAATCTCTGCTTATTTAGGCTCAGTAGTCCAGTGGGTGGCCCTATTCAGTGACTGACAGTTCTCTACATTCATACTTAAACACAGACCGCCTTCATTACTACTTAGCCCAGAATAAGCAGATATTTACATAGATCTCTGCCTACAGATTGGACTGAATTTTTATTTGCCAGACCGAGTAATATTCCCTCTATACCGGATATTTTTTGGTATCATAAGAATAATAAAGCTATCAGCTGCCTCTTATGTCATAAAGGTTGTAAAACCTTTGAAATACTCTCTGCTAATATTGTAAAAAATGTCATTTATATTATAAACCTCGCCAAAGTGAACACACCAGAATAAAATGTGCTGCTCAAGATAGCAGCAAATGTATGACTGCTGTCTATGACTCCTACAACAATCTGCACAGTCATCGCAACTTATGAATAGAGGATTTCTAAAGGACATTGAGTGAGTGTGGCCAGAATATAAACGCTTTATAAATGCCGGAGCTGGCCGGATTGCGCAAAATAAATAAAATGATATTTAAAATAAAATGACGGTGTGCGGGCAATAAGAAATGTTTATTATAGGCCAGTAAATCTCTAGGGTGTATTACTGCCGCATACTTGGCAGAGCTGGCGGTGAGGCACAACTGAGGGGGCATTACATGTGGAGCATTGCTTTATCAGACAAATTTAGAATTTATTTTAGGAAAGACATATTTACTTCATATTAAAGGGGTATTCCAGGCAAAACCTTTTTTTATATATATCAGCGGGCTCCGGAAAGTTAAACAGATTTGTAAATTACTTCTATTAAAAAATCTTAATCCTTCCAATAGTTATTAGCTTCTGAAGTTTTCTGTCTAACTGCTCAATGATGATGTCACGTCCCGGGAGCTGTGCATGATGGGAGAATATCCCCATAGGAAGTGCAAAGCTCCCGGGACGTGAGTCATCAGAGAGCAGTTAGACAGAAAACAACAACTCAACTTCAGAAGCTAATAACTATTGGACGGATTAAGATTTTTTAATAGAAGTAATTTACAAATCTGTTTAACTTTCCGGAGCCAGTTGATATATAAAAAAAAAAGTTTTGGCCTGGAATACCCCTTTAACTATGTACACTGATCAGCCATTACATTAAAACCAACTGTCTAGTATTGTGTAGGTACCACTTGTGCCACCTTTTTGAAAGAAAATGTAAATCGATAAATCAGGTCACTCTTTTTCATTGTTCTATGGCCCAATTCTATTGTTTGTATGTCTATTGTAGGCTCATCTAAAGCACCTCCCATCCCCACCCATAAGGGGAAACTCCAGTACTTTAAGGGGTTATCCACCATAAGGGGATTTTAGTACGTAACTGCCAGACAGTAATGGACATGCTTAGGAAGGAACTGTGCTTGTCTTGGGGCTAGCTTTTTGTGAACTGGTGTTTCCTGTTTCAGTTTTCCTTTTCTTGACTACAAATCCCATAATTCCATTTTCCTCCCTCCCACACATCAGCCACCCCACTCACTGAAACATAAATGAGCTGCATCCATTCAAAAGACCTGTGGTTTTCAATCAGGGCGCCTACAGCTGTTGCATTAGTTGCATATTGATCTCTCTCCCAGCAAGCGATCGCTCCACCCATTGAAGCAGACAGGCTCCCTGTCATCAGCTGACTAGTGAGTCAGTTCTTGGCCGCATTGCAACCTGTGAAAAATCTGAGACAACAGTAACTTTGTATGCTGGTAAAAATAAGTATTGAGGTGAAAATCACAGAAGAATTGTGAGAAAACCGTCACACACAGGTACAGACACTATATAATGAACTACACTAACTTTACAGCCCCTGTAGCATAGTCAAATAAAAAAACATCTTGGAATACCCCATTAATAACCCACAGGACAGAGGATAAGTGTATGATCGCAGAGGGTCCAACCACTGGGATCCCCTCAATTTCCTGCCCGATGCACTGGCTCTCCCCATGCACACAACGGCTATGATGAATCTCGGGTTCTCCCATAGAGATGCATGGATGGATCAGTGGTCAAAACAGCTCTGCGTGCAATGGCCGCTCCATGCATGGGAGGAACAGGGGAGCTGGGCAGGAAATTGCGGGAGGTCTAAATCGTTGGAACCCCACAATCAGATACTTATCTCCTATCCTGTGGATTGACGATAAGTTGCTAAGTAACGGGGCACCCCTTTCATTGTCTTGCAGATATGCTATCTCCAATATGTATATGTCTTTTTGCCTGGGCATATAAGCTGCTGCCAAAGGTGTCAAGCAGTGACTTTTCCTCCCCTCTCTTTTTTCAAACACATGTACGCTCGGGTTAGTCAGGCTATACCTAGGTCCCCACTTTAGCTGGCCAAGGCAGAGTCAATGGGAAGCTAAGTATGGGCCCTTGCAGACATATTTACCTGCTGCAGACATGGCTCTTTATTAGAATGCATTTGGAAAGTTTTCTGATCCTTCTACTTTTTCATATTTTGTTATACTGAGGCTAAAATCAAAAGTTAAGTTTTCCCACCTCACTCTCCATTCAATACTCTATAATGAGAATGTGAAAACTGAATTTTAGAAATGTTTACAAATTTATTAAAAAGGAAAAACAAAAATTTCACATCAACATCAGTATTCAGACACCTAAAATTTTGCTCTGGGGACCTGGCATTTCTCTGGATCTGAGATGTTACTGCACGTTTATTGGAGTCACCTGTGATATATTCAGTTGATTAGACTTGATTTTGAAAGATACATCCCTGTCTATAAATGATCTCCCAGCCAAGAGCATATTAATGCAAAAGCCAAGCCAGAGAGCGAAAAGAACTACCTATAGAGCTTAGAGACAGGATTGTGTAGAGGCACAGATCTGAAGAAGGGGACAAAGCCCTTTCTGCTGCACTGAAGAGGTTCCAAGAGTGGCATACATAATTCATAAATGTAAGTTGTTTGGAAAAAAAAGGACCCCCAAGCTAAGTAATCGAGGGAGAAGAGCCTTGGTAAGAGAAGTGACCAAAAATCCACTGATTACTCTGGCTGAGTTCCAAAGATCCTGTGTGCAGAGGTAAGCAGTGTAACATTCATGTTTCTGAAGACAGGAACTCCGGTGTATGTGAATCCGCTGGACCTGTGTGGCAGATGACTTGAATTGTGCCAGGGAGCGGAGTCTAAGGTGCCGCTGGTCTTCACCAGAGCCCGCCGCAAAGCAGGATGGGCTTGCAGCTGCAGGTGACATCCAGGTCGCTACCCCCGGCACGGCTCGACCACACAGGCGGCTGAGGAGATGCGAAGCACAGAAGGGATGAGACAACTCGTAGTCAGGATAGCTGTAGATCAGGGCAGGCTGCACAGTAGCGTAGTCGGGACGTAGCAGAAGTTCAGAAGGCAGGCGGCAGAGAAGCAAGGTCAAGGTCACAAGAGCAGGAGATCTGGTACACGGCAAGGCAATACTATGGAACACTTTCACTAGGCACAAGGCAACAAAGATCCGAGGAGGGTGGAGGGATTTATCAACAAGACACAGGTGGTTACACTAATGAGCGTACTGGCCCTTTAAATCTTAAAGCTCCGGCGCGCATGCCCTAAGGGACGGGGACATGCGCGCCGGAGCAGAGAGGTGGAAGCAGAGGCAGGGGAAACACCCGGAGAGTGACGGACTGGGGCTCGCATGCGGGTGCGTCCCGCAATGCGAGTCCCAGCCCCGTCGGCAGCAGAAGGTAAGGGGACCATGCACTCACGGCCAACGTGTGAGGCCGCAGCGCATAGCGTAACAGTACCCCCCCCCCCCCCTTTGGTCTCCCCCTCCTTTTATGAAAGAGGAAACTCCTGAGAAGGTCATGGTCCAGGATATTCTCCTCAGGTTCCCAAGATTTCTCCTCAGGACTGTAACCCTCCCAGTCGACCAAAAAAAAATTGTTTACCTCTCACAGTTTTTGCAGAAAGGATCTGTTTAACTTTATAGACATCAGATGAGCCAGAGACAGGTGTTGGGAAAGGATTCTTCTGAGAAAATCGGTTTACGACAAGAGGCTTGAGGAGAGAGACGTGAAAGGAATTGTGAATACGTAACGTAGCAGGTAGACGGAGTTTGTAGGAGACAGGATTGATCTTTTGTAGAATCTGGAAGGGACCAACGTAGTGGGGACCGAGCTTGTAACAGGGGATCTTGAAGTGGATGTATTGGGATGAAAGCCACACCCTGTCACCAGGAGAGAAGGACGGAGGAGGTCTTCTACCTTTATCCGCTTGCGCCTTCATTTGTGAAGAAGCCTGGGACAATGACTGTCGGGTCTGTTGCCAGATGGTGGAGAAGTCACGGACCAGCTCATCAACAGCAGGCACACCGGAGGAGACTGGGAGAGGAAGAGGAGGACCGAGATGGAGTCCGTAGACAACAAAAAAGGGAGACGACCTCTTGGACCCGAGAATTCAGCCCAGGGGAGGAGGTCGACCCAATCATCTTGGCGAGCTGAAACAAAATGCCAAAGATAAGTCTCAAGGATTTGATTGACCCTTTCCACCTGACCGTTGGACTGAGGGTGGTAGGCCAAGGAGAAGTCCAGATTGATGTTCAGACGGTTACAAAGCGCTAGCCAGAACTTAAAAGCAAACTGCACACCTCGATCTGAAACGATATGCTGAGGAAGACCATGTAAACGAAAGATATACGGCAAGAAGTACTTTGCCAGCTGCGGAGCAGAAGGAAGACCTGGTAGAGGAATGAAATGAGCCATCTTGGAAAACCAATCTACCACGACCCAGATGACAGTGTTATTATGAGAAGGTGGCAGAACGGTGATGAAATCCATGTCGATATGGGACCAGGGAGTCTCTGGAATGGGTAAAGGCTGTAAGAGTCCTGCAGGTCTTTGCCGAGGAGTTTTGTCACGGGCACAAGTTACACAGGACCGAACAAAATCAGAAACATCACGTTCAAGATGGGGCCACCAGTAGTGCCGGGAAATAAGAAGTAGGGTCTTGTGTATTCCAGGATGTCCTGCTGTCAAGGAAGAATGACCCCACTTCAGGACCTTGTGTCTCAATTTGGTGGGCACAAAGGATTTTCCCAGAGGAACTTGCTGAATCTCGGCAGGAGCGGCAGGAATCAAATGGTCAGGAGGTATAATGTGCCTAGGCGTGGAGTCCAAACCAATGACGTCAGAGGACCTCGGGAGTGCATCAGCTCTGATGTTCTTGTCTGCAGGATGGAAGTGAATGAAGAAGTTGAATCGGGAAAAGAACAGCGACCATCTTGCCTGGATTCAAACGCTGAGCAGACTGAAGGTATAGAAGATTCTTATGATTGGAGTAGATGCTGACCGGATGAGAAGAACCTTCCAATAAATGTCGCCATTCCTCCAAAGCTAGCTTAATAGCGAGGAGCTCACGATCTCCAATGGAGTAATTCCTCTCAGCAGGAGAGAAAGTCTTGGAGAAGAACCCACAAGTTACACTCTTGCCCTTGGCGTTTTTCTGTGTGAGGACGGCACACGCTCCAATAGATTCGGCATCAACCTCCAAAGCAAAGGGCCTCTCCGGATCATGTCTTGTAAGCACGGGAGCAGAGGCAAACGCAGACTTTAAACAGGAGAAGGCCTCTTCAGCCTCTCGAGGCCAAGACTTAGGATTGGATACCTTTTTAGTGAGAGCTACAATAGGAGCAACCAAGGATGAAAAATGTGGGATAAACTGACGATAATAGTTAGCGAATCCCAGAAAGCATTGAATTGCACGTAGGCCCGAGGGATGAGGCCAATCCAAAACTGCAGATAACTTATCTGGATCCATCTGCAGGCCCTGATGAGAGCCAATGTAGCCAAGAAACGGAAGACTAGACTTTTCGAACAGGCGTTTCTCCAATTTGGTGTAGAGATGATTATTCTGTAGTCGCTGAAGAACCAGACGAACATGAGCATGATGCGCCTCTAAGTTGGAAGAGAAGATCAGGATGTCATCAAGGTATACGACAACACAGGTGTACAGAAGATCACGGAAGATATCATTAAAGAACTCCTGGAAAACGGCTGGAGCATTGCAGAGACCAAAAGGCATAACAAGATACTCAAAATGTCCATCAAGAGTATTGAAGGCCGTTTTCCATTCATCTCCCTTGCGGATACAAATGAGGTTATACGCACCGCGTAAGTCCAGCTTGGAGAAGACCTTGGCACCACGTAAATGGTCAAAAAGTTCTGAGAATTTAACGATCATTGTTGAAATTTGCATTAAGCATGTATTTAACTACTGCTAAACATCCAAAAATGTAAGGCCCAAGGCCAGAGGCATCAGGGAGGCAAGTAGTTTGTGAAAGACACAGAATGAGTCTGGAGCAGTCATTCGCAGTACCCAAGAGGGTTTCATAACCCCTTACATTTAAAGATCAATGTTTACATTTGCATTAAGCATGTATTTAGCTACTGCTAAACATCCAAAAATTTAAGGCCTAAGGCGAGAGGCACCAGGGAGGCAAGATGTTTGTGAAAGACACAGAATTAGTCTGTAGCAGTCATTCGCAGTACCCAAGAGGGTTTCATAACCCCTTACATTTAAAGATCAATGTTTACATTTGCATTAAGCATGTATTTAGCTACTGCTAAACTTCAAAAAAATTACAGGCCCAAGGCCAGAAGCATCAGCTTCCCCCATATTAGGAGCATAGTTGTCCCCCAGATTAGGAGCATAGATGTCCCCAAGATTAGGAGCATAGATGTCCGCCAGATTAGGCAGCATAGATGTCCCCCAGATTAGGAGCATAATTGTCTTCCAGATTAGGCAGCATAGATGTCCCCCAGATTAGGAGCATAATTGTCCCCCAGATTAGGAGCATAATTGTCCCCCAGATTAGGCAGCATAGATGTCCCCCAGATTAGGAGCATAGTTGTCCCCCAGATTAGGAGCATAGTTGTCCCCCAGATTAGGAGCATAGTTGTCCCCCAGATTAGGAGCATAGTTGTCCCCCAGATTAGGCAGCATAGTTGTCCCCCAGTCAGCGCGGGCCGGTCAGAGCCAATCAAAGGGCCGTATGTGGCAAGTGGGTCGTACAATGCCCAGGTCTGCCCCAGAGGGTTTCATAACCAACCATAATAGAGAAAATTTTGTTGTAGGAGCATGGTCAATCTACTCAGACCCATCTGTCATTGGTGGCTGGAAATCCTGGCTGATTCATCCCTGATTCATCTTGACAAACGTCAGTCTCTCCACATTTTTAGTGGACAGACGAGTTCCCCTTGGGGTGACTATGGCCCCGGCCGCACTAAACACCCACTCTGATGGCACACTACTGGCCGGGCAGGACAGCTTTTCCAGGGCAAACACTGCTAGTTGTGGCCATCAAGTTTGGCTGCCCATAAGTCCAGCGAATCTTCAATGGTTGTCGGCATGGCCATGTCAAGGTATGCCACCACCTGCTGGTTCAGGTCCTGCTCCATGTCTACCTGCTGCTGATGAGTTGCTTCACTATGCGGGTGAAGAAAGCTACTCATCAGCGACTGTAGACTCAGGCTGCTGCTGATTGAGCTGGTACTGCTCCTGCCACCCCTCCCCTCCCCAGCAGCCATGGCAGTGGAAGGTGAGCGCAGAGGGCCCCCCGAGTCAGACCTGCGAGTGGATGGACCACGTGGCCGATAGGCATCAGTCAACTGAATACGTAGAATCTCTCTGTAGTGGGTCAGTTTGTCCTCCCTCTCAGTGGGTGTAAAAAAGGCCCCCATTTTGGGACGGTAGCGAGGGTCTAATAAGGTGGAGACCCAGAAGTCATCCCGCTGATGAATTTTGACAATTCGGGGGTCACTACGCAAGCAACTGAGCATGCATCGTGCCATTTGCGCCAGTGACTCGGAGGGACTACCTGCCTCCATCTCCACTGCATACTGCCACGGTGTGTGTCTGGGTCCTCTGTCTCAACTTCCTTATAACCCTCCAGCTCCTCTGGCTGCTCCTGCCCCTCATCATCCTCCTCCTCCAGTTCAGCCCCCACAGGGCTCATGTAGCCTTGAGATGTAGGCACAAAGTCTCCATTGCCGTGACCAGCCATGGTTTCAATCATTTGTTGTAGGAAATGTAGGAGTGGAATTACGTCGTTCATGGCGTAATCCAGGCGACTCACAAATAATGTGGCTTCCTCAAAGGGCCTCAGCAAACGGCAGGTGTCATGTATGAGCTGCCACTGGTTCACATTGAAGTTACACAGGGGAGTACTCCTATCTGCTTGGATCATCAAGAAATCGGTGATGGCTTTTCTTTGTTCGTATAGTCTGTCCAACATATGGAGGGTAGAATTCCAACGTGTGGCAACGTCACAAATTAGACTATGTTGTGGGATACCGTTCTGACGCTGCAGCTCAAGGAAGGTGTGCTTGGCGGTGTACGAGTGGCTGAAGTGCATGCACAGTTTCCTTGCCATTTTCAGGATGTTTTGCAAATAGGGTGAAGACTTGATGAAGCGCTTGACAACCAGATTCAACACGTGTGCCATGCAGGGCGCATGTTTCACACTTCCGTGTTGCAGCGGGGACACGATGTTCTTCCCGTTGTCTGTCACCATGGTTCCCATTTCCAGATTTCGTGGAGTAAGCCATACTCGGATTTCTTTACGAATGAACTTTAGCAGTTCCTCCCCTGTGTGACTCCGTTCGCCAAGGCAAAGCATGTGAAGAACAGCTTGACACCGCCGTGCCTTACACACATGGTACGATGAATGGCCACCGAGATTTGGACATGCAGTGGAGGCCGAGGACACGGTGGAGCATGAGGAGGCAGCGTCGCACACTGTAACAGGACCAACTGTCTGGGAGCGAGAGCATGGAGGAGGAAGCGGTGTGACCGGTCCAATTTGCTGTTGTGGCTGTGCAGGAACCACATTTACCCAGTGAGCCGTAAAAGACAAGTATTGTCCCTGCCCGTAGTTACAGCTCCACACGTCGGCGCTGCCGGACACTTTTGAACACACCGACAGGCTCAAGGACTGGCCCACCTTCTCTTGTACAAATTTATGCAGGGCTGGTACTGCCTTCTTCGCAAAGAAATTACGGCTTGGGACTCTCCACCTCGGCTCGGCACAAGCCATCAATTCTCTGAAAGGTGCAGAGTCCACCACTTGAAAAGGGAGGGACTGCAACACCAGCAACTTGGACAGGAGCACATTCAACTTCTGCGCTGTTGGATGAGTGGGCGCATACTGTTGTCTCTTGGATATGGCTTCGTCGATGGATTGTTGGTGGAATGGCTGACTAAAAGCGGGAGAAGCAGGAGCGACAGAAGGAGGGTTTGACACACAGCTCCCTTCGGCTGAGGTGGTGGAGCCTTGGCTGGATGAAGGAGGGAGCGGATGGCCACTGGGTGATGCAGCAGGCTGGACCACTACATCGGAGCCACGGTTCTCCCAGGCCGCTTTATGGTGGCGAAGCATGTGTTGACGCAGGGCCATGGTGCCGACATTGGGACCCTGGCCACGCTTCACCTTCTGCCGTCAGATCTTGCATGTGGCTACATGAACCTCCTCCGGATGCCTTATGAAAAACTTCCACACCGCCGAGTAGCTGATTTTCCCACTTGCAGTCCGCACTAATTGACTGCTACTGGCGCCGTCTCCAGGAACCCCTGTTCCACTACCTCCCGGAAAGGTAGGCTGCCACGAAGCAGGTGGTCTCACACGGGCACGTTTGGCTCCTGAATTTCCACTACTGCCACCACGCTGACTGCCAACCGTGCTACCGCCTTGCTGCCTCAAGGGCAACCTGCAACTCTCTTCTCCTGATGATGATGATGATGATGATGAAGCCCCTTCTGCACCCGGCTCCAAATTGCGATCGGCTTCATCATCATTAACAGTTGTGTGCACGTCACTGATGTCCTCCTCAGGTTCCCCAACAGTGTCTGCTTCAGGACTCTGAACACTTGCAACACCACCTCCCACGTCACTCTCCGCATCACTACTTGACCGCCTAGTGGAGCAAGGGGCACATGTCTCCTCCCCTTCTTGGCTGACCAGTAGCTGCTGACTGTCCTCTATTCGATCGTCCTCAGTAAATAGTGGAGCTGAACCCACAGCATAAGATACTTCTTTAGGAGAGGGAACAGCATAGGACAAAGGCAATGGGAGGACAATGGGATATTTTTGTAAAACACCAGCCGGTGGATACTATTGTTTGGACTTTGACGGTATGGAGCACCTTGACAGCTTAACAGGTACTAAATGGTACAATACTTGGATGTAAGTATGCGGTATGCACTGATGAGGGCAGTGATATGCCTAACTATTAGCAGAAAAAACTCTGTATTTTTGTAAAACACCAGCCAGTGGATACTATTGTTTGGACTTTGACGGTTTGGAGCACCTTGACAGCTACTAAATGGTACACTACTTGGATGTACCTATGCGGTATGCACTGATGAGGGCAGTAATATGCCTAACTATTAGCAGAAAAAACTCTGTATTTTTGTAAAACACCAGCCAGTGGATACTATTGTTTGGACTTTGACAGTTTGGAGCACCTTGATAGCTTAACAGGTACTAAATGGTACAATACTTGGATGTACGTATGCGGTATGCACTGATAAGGGCCTATTAGCAGAAAAAACTCTGTATTTATGTAAAACACCAGCCGGTGGATACTATTGTTTGGACTTTGACGGTATGGAGCACCTTGACAGCTTAACAGGTACTAATTGGTACAATACTTGGATGTACGTATGCGGTATGCACTGATGAGGGCCTATTAGCAGAAAAAACTCTGTATTTTTGTAAAACACCAGCCGGTGGATACTATTGTTTGGACTTTGACGGTTTGGAGCACCTTGACAGCTACTAAATGGTACAATACTTGGATGTACGTGTCACGATGCCGGCTGGCAGGTAGTGGATCCTCTGTGCCAGAGAGGGATAGCGAGGACCGTGCTAGTGGACCGGTTCTAAGACACTACTGGTTTTCACCAGAGCCCGCCGCAAAGCGGGATGGTCTTGCTGCGGCGGTAGTGACCAGGTCGTATCCACTAGCAACGGCTCACCTCTCTGGCTGCTGAAGATACTGAAGATAGGCGAGGTACAAGGGAGTAGGCAGAAGCAAGGTCGGACGTAGCAGAAGGTCGAGGCAGGCAGCAAGGATCGTAGTCAGGGGCAACGGCAGGAGGTCAGGAACACGGGCTAGGAACAGACAAGGGAACGCTTTCACTAGGCACTAAGGCAACAAGATCCGGCAAGGGAGTGCAGGGGAAGTGAGGTAATATAGGGAAGTACACAGGTGATCACACTAATTGGTAATTGGGAAGATTGGGCCAGGCACCAACATTGGTGCACTGGCCCTTTAAATTGCAGAGACCCGGCGCGCGCGCGCCCTAGGGAGCGGGGCCGCGCGCGCCGGGACAGGACCGACGGAGAGCGAGTCAGGTACGGGGACCGGGGTGCGCATCGCGAGCGGGCGCCACCCGCATCGCGAATCGCATCCCGGCTGGAGGCGGTACCGCAGCGCACCCGGTCAGTGGATCTGACCGGGGCGCTGCAGCAACGAGGATGAGGCGAGCGCTCCGGGGAGGAACGGGGACCCGGAGCGCTCGGCGTAACAGTACCCCCCCCCCTTGGGTCTCCCCCTCTTCTTGGGGCCAAAGAACCTGAGGAAAAAAAAGTAAATTTTTCCGTGATGAGGTCCGATGCACATTAGGAGGGGTTCTGTGCGGAAACGCATGAGACAGTCCAATCTTTTATTGTTAATACAATAGATGTAGAGGGGTCTGGCGAGACTGGTCACAGGGACGTAGAACCTGTTGATAGGAGAGGCCAAAAAAAATTTTCCTGCAGATCCGGAATCCAAGGAGACCAAAGTAGAGAAGGAGAAGGTAGAGGCAGATATCCGCACAGGCACAGTAAGGCGTGGAGAAGCAGAGTTGACATCAAGAACTGTGTCACCTTTGTGCGGAGTCAGCGTACGTCTTTCCAGGCGGGGAGGACGGATAGGACAATCCTTCAGGAAATGTTCGGTACCGGCATAGTACAGGCAAAGATTCTCCATGCGGCGTCGTGTCCTCTCTAGAGGTGTCAAGCGAGACCGGTCAACTTGCATAGCCTCCGCGGCGGGAAGCACAGGAACGGATTGCAGAGGACCAGAGGAGAGAGGAGCCGGGGAGAAAAAACGCTTCGTGCGAACAAAGTCCATATCCAGGCGGAGCTCCAGACGCCATCCGGAAGAACGCATGTCAATGCGAGTGGCAAGATGAATGAGTTCATGTAGGTCAGCAGGAGTCTCTCGTGCGGCCAGAACATCTTTAATGTTGCTGGATAGGCCTTTTTTAAAGGTCGCGCAGAGAACCTCACTATTCCAGGACAACTCGTAAGCAAGAGCACGGAACTGAATGGCGTACTCGCCAACGGAAGAAACACCCTGTTCCAGGTTCAGCAGGGCAATCTCGGCAGAAGAAGCTCGGGCAGGCTCCTCGAAGACACCACGGACCTCAGCGAAGAAGGACTGGACTGTGGCTGTGGCAGAATCATTGCGGTCCCCATCAAACTTGTCCGGCAGGGACAAGCAGGGGTTAAGAACGGCCGGTTGCTGCGGAGGAGTTGCAGGAGCCGGCGGAGGAGATGGTTGTTGCAGCTGTAGCTGTGACTGAAGTTGCTGTATCTGCGGCAGCAGCTGCTGTGACTGAAGTTGCTGTATCTGCGGCAGCAGCTGCTGTAACTGTGACTGAAGACGCTGTGTCTCAGAGATCAAGTATGCCAGCTGTTGATCTCGTTGGGCGATCTTTACGCCAAATTTGTCCGGCAGGGACAAGCAGGGGTTAGGAAGGACCGGTTGCTGCGGAGGAGTTGCAGGAGCCGGCGGAGGAGATGGTAGTTGCAGCTGTAGCTGTTGCTGTATCTGCGGCTGCAGCTGCTGTATCTGTGACTGAATACGCAGTGCCTCGGAGGTCAAGTATGCCAGCTGTTGATCTCGTTGCGCTATCTGTTGCGACTGCTGGGCGATCTGACGAGCTTGCTGGGCGACCAGCGTAGGGAGGTCAGCGACAACTGGCAGAGGAACTTCAGCGGGATCCATGGCCGGATCTACTGTCACGATGCCGGCTGGCAGGTAGTGGATCCTCTGTGCCAGAGAGGGATAGCGAGGACCGTGCTAGTGGACCGGTTCTAAGACACTACTGGTTTTCACCAGAGCCCGCCGCAAAGCGGGATGGTCTTGCTGCGGCGGTAGTGACCAGGTCGTATCCACTAGCAACGGCTCACCTCTCTGGCTGCTGAAGATACTGAAGATAGGCGAGGTACAAGGGAGTAGGCAGAAGCAAGGTCGGACGTAGCAGAAGGTCGAGGCAGGCAGCAAGGATCGTAGTCAGGGGCAACGGCAGGAGGTCAGGAACACGGGCTAGGAACAGACAAGGGAACGCTTTCACTAGGCACTAAGGCAACAAGATCCGGCAAGGGAGTGCAGGGGAAGTGAGGTAATATAGGGAAGTACACAGGTGATCACACTAATTGGTAATTGGGAAGATTGGGCCAGGCACCAACATTGGTGCACTGGCCCTTTAAATTGCAGAGACCCGGCGCGCGCGCGCCCTAGGGAGCGGGGCCGCGCGCGCCGGGACAGGACCGACGGAGAGCGAGTCAGGTACGGGGACCGGGGTGCGCATCGCGAGCGGGCGCCACCCGCATCGCGAATCGCATCCCGGCTGGAGGCGGTACCGCAGCGCACCCGGTCAGTGGATCTGACCGGGGCGCTGCAGCAACGAGGATGAGGCGAGCGCTCCGGGGAGGAACGGGGACCCGGAGCGCTCGGCGTAACAGTACGTATGCGGTATGCTCTGATGAGGGAAGTAATACGCCTAACTATTAGCAGAAAAAACTCTGTATTTTTGTAATACACCAACCGGTGGATACTATTGTTTGGATTTTGACGGTATGGAGCACCTTGACAGCTTAACAGGTACTAAATGGTACAATACTTGCATGTACCTACGCAGTATGCACTGATGAGGACAGTTATATATGGGTAACTATATGCAGAAAAAAATGTTTAAATAAAAAAAAAAAAAAAAACAGCCGGTGAATAGTATTGTTTGGACTTGCACAATATGTAGCCAGCCCCTTGACAGATTAACAGGTACAAAATGGTGCAAATGCACTACAGTCCAATGAACAATCACGTATTTCTGAACAGCAGCAGGACCCAACAGTGCAGCACCACAAAAAAAAAATCCAGGGATTAAACCCTAAATTGCACTCTGTCACACAATTCTGAGCAGCAGAAGTTTTGTGGAGCAAATAAAAATAAACTCAATTGGGCTGAACAATGAGGAGATAAGATGCTTCAGAAAGTTCAGGCAGCTTGGAGATCTGTATGAGGCAGCCGACAGCTATCTGCCCCTCTCTGCTGCAATGCTCAATAACGTGAATAGGAGGTTTAGCCATCAATGATCCTTCTCAGTGTAACAGCACAGCACTCTGCACTCCTGCCTTTCCCTAATGCTGATGTGAGTAGCAGTTGCAGTGTAACGCTGTGGTATGAGCTATTCACACACACAGTCCCGTCCTCTCCATCTGAGTGCATAGATGAAATGAAGAGAGGCAAGATGGCCGCCGATTATATAGGGGCTGTGACATCACAGGGGTCAGTGAACACTGATAGGCTGCATCTCACATGTGATTCAGGGTCAGCCCGCCTACCTTCATTCCCGCCGCTGTTTCCCGCCCTCCCATAATCCCCTGCCCCATGTATTCACATGTGGATCCGCCATCTTAGGTCCCCAATTGCCTGGAACGCTGTAAAATGGAGTTTAATGAAGCGATTCGCGCGATAGAATCGCGGTGATATTCGTATTCATTGCGAATAGAATTTTTCATGAAATTCGTAACGAATTCGGGTTCGTCAACTTCGATTCGCTCATCTCTAAATGTTATCTATTTGATTCGCTTCCAAACCTTCCACCACCAAATTTTTTTTATTAAGTACCAAAAGACCTTGTGCTTTACTACTAGAGCTATATCCCTAAACTATGTTTTTAATTATTCTAGACAAAAAGTATACCTTAAAATTCTGCAATGAGACTTCTCCTTCCCCCAATAATGTACATCAAATCTTATATTTTAGTCTGGGGCGTTTCCTCCCCCAGATAAATTTATTCAGAATTCTATGAAAGAGATTAAACCAATTTTCTGTGATCCATATTAGAGGCATTTAGAAAAAAACAGCACTTGGGGTAAGATAATTTTTATGAGAGCCATCTGATCAGACATTGAGATGGACATCTTTTCCCAAACTCTCATAATTTTATTTATTTTATTCCCTACTGGTTTAAGATTAAACTCAACATATTTATTTGAGACAGTTCTAATTTTAATCCCCAGATACTCCAATCCCTCATTCCTCTCTATGATCTTTAAGGGCACTTCCCCTTCCAGTAGTTGTCCCTCTAATGGAAGGATGGATGACTTGCTCCAATTTATCTCTAGCCCTGATATATGTCCAAATTCCGCAAATTAATTTATGATCAGCGGAACTTCCCTACCGGGATCCTGTATAAAATGTAGCATATCGTCCACGTATAAAGCAATCCTGTTTTCTACTCCGTTCAAGTGTAACCCCCTGACCCCCCCCCCCAGGAGTTTCCACACCAAAGTTGCCAGCAGCTCCGCATACAGAGCAAGCAGCAGGGGAGACAGGGGGCACCCCTGACGTGTACCTCTCCTAAGTTCAAACGGGCCAGACAGGCCATTTTCCAGTATCAATCTATCCCTAGGTGCTGAGTATAACAATTGGATCCACTTAATGAATCTTTCCCCCAACCCAAAGGCCCTCAGTGTTGCCCATAGGTATCTCCACTCTACCCTGTCAAACGATTTGGTAGCATCTAGCGATAGGATGGAGTGGAGATCCCACTCATCTCTCTCAATGTTCAGAAAGGTTCTCTCTATATTTGTGAATAGTGACCTCCTGGGGACAAAACCCGTCTGGTCGTCCTTTACCACCATTTCAACCACCCCTGCAAGTCTTTTAGCAAGAATTTTGGAGAAGATCTTAATATGGGAATTTAAAAGAGAGATTGGTCTGTAGGATTTTACTAATAGAGTATCCTTATTTCTATTTTTTGGGGGGAATCAAAAAGATGTATGCCTCCATGATTGATTTCGGGAGAACTCCTCCTTTACAGGATTCATTAAAGACTTCAAATATTTTTGGGGCAGTACATCAACAAACTTTTTATGAATGCCAAAGGGTAGCCGATCTGGTCCCGATGCAGATTTTCGGGGGAGGCCAGTATCACCTCCCTAACTTCTTGTAATGACAAGTCCAAATTCAATCGATCCAGTCTCTCCGCTGAAAATTTAGGTAGGGTATATTTATCAAAGAACTTGGCTATCTCACTGTCGGAGGATTGGTCCTCAGAGGTGTATAACTTCATAAAATAATCACAAAAGACCCTTTCAATTTCTGTCCCTTTCTGGGTAACTTCCCCATTCTTTTTCTGAATTGAGGCGATTGGTTTCCTAGTGGTCTGAGATTTAATCAAGTTTGCTAACAAACTGTTGGGCTTACCCCCCCCCCCTCACAAAAATATTTATGTCCTGAGAAAAAAATCCTATTCTGCGCTTTTTCCCTCTGCCAGGCTCCCAACTCTCCCTGGCCTTGTTTCAATTTGTCCAAATATCTGTGTCATGCAGAATAAAGTCTCTTTCTGCTTCCTCAACTATCCTCCTCAAATCATCTTCCCTTTTACTACATTGTCTTTTTTTTTTTTTTTTTTTTAACTATCTCACCAAAGAGGAGCCCCCTATAAAAAGCTTTAAAGGGGTACTGCACTGGAAATTTTTTTTTAAATCAACTGGTGCCAGAAAGTTAAACAGATTTGTAAATTACTTCTATTAAAAAAATCTTAATCCTTCCAGTACTTATCAGCTGCTGTTATGATCCACAGGAAGTTATTTTCTTTTTGAATTTCCTTTCTGCCTGACCACAGTGCTCTCTGCTGACACCTCTGTCCATTTTAGGAATTGTCTAGAGCAGGAGAGGTTTGCTATGGGGATTTTCTCCTACTCTGGACAGTTAGGGCCAGTGTTCATATTAATCTGTCCAAACCCAGGATGCTCAGCCTCTCACTTGGTTTAGCCTCATAGCCCTTGACAAAGCTGATTCGTCAGCGAAACGTCAGGAAGGTTATCAGTTCTGTGTTTTTATCCAGCGGCACAGTGGTATCAATAAATAGGGATTTAATACTGACAGATACAGTGCGCAGACAGGAACGCAAAAGAATAGGGTGTGAACCTTGTCAGTACACAGTCCCCAGAGGGGAGAATTCATACATTCTAACAGATCAACAACTCTAGTACCGCTGATAATTTTAACATTTCTTTTTTGGAGGGTTATATTTTTAAACAGTAGCAAAATAAAGATATATATTTTTAGGGGGGCTTCTAGAAAGGGTTTTCCCCACCAGGGGGTGGCCCCTTAAAGGTTGTTTATGGGTCCATCATATCACCATTTATTGTGCTAGATTGTAGATGTGCACCATATCTGTTTTCTACTTGAGTACATATCACCATTTATACACTGGGGTGATGACTCCATTAATATTCATGAATTGTTCTTTCACAGGCCGATTTCCAGTGTAAGTTTAAGAAAAGGGACAAAGCACTCGAGCCCCTCTCTCACAGGGGCTCCCCTCGATTGGCCCTTCAGCCATATTCATAAAACATTAGCATTCTTTCCTATGAGAGACGGGGGGGGGGGGGGGGGGAGACAGCCTGGTAGACTCTCTGGCCGGGCGCCTCGGGCGCTCTCTCACTGGACACTGCGCACCCGGACCCGGTCGTCCCCTTTTCATCTATAAAACTATAACCTCTATTCTCTAAGGTAAATAAAAATCAAAATATGGAATTTCAATGTCTTATAGAATCTCTTTACTTAAAATGTTTAAAACCTCACAGCTTTAAAAGTTGTTAATGTGGTTGCATGGCGATTCCTCTTATTCTATTATTAAAAATGCTCAGGATGGGATATTTTTTTTTTTAAATCAGTACTCACCCTGCCTTTTATGTATTTAACATTCTAAACTGCAGTTCACACTACACACTATGATTAAAGGGGTACTCCACTGAAAAACTGGGGCCAGAAAGTTAAACAGATTTGTAAATTATTTCTATTTAAAAATATGAATCCTTATAGTACTTATCAGCTGCTATATGCTCCTCAGGAAGTTCTTTTCTTTTTGAATTTCCTTTCTGTCTGACCACAGTGCTCTCTGCTGACACCCCTGTTCATTTTAGGAACTGTCCAAAGCAGGATAGGTTTGCTATGGGGATTTACTCCAACTCTGGACAGTTCCTGACATGGACAGAGGTGTCAGCAGAGAGAAAGGAAATTCAAAAAGAAAAGAGCTTCCTGTGGAGCATACATCAGCTGATAAGTACTGGAAGGATTAAGATTTTTAAATAGAACTAATTTACAAATCTGTTTAACTTTCTGTCACCAGTTGATTTAAAAAAGGAACAGGAGTGGACCTGGACTGGTGAACTGTTTCTACATCCACTTGTGTACGGGTTTTTCATTGCCTAGTAAAGAATTTGGGGGAGCACAGGATTGTCCCCTAAAGCCCTTGTACCAAGTGACAACTACTGCAAACAAGTGACAATACTGCCATGAGGGCAGTACTGGCGGTATTCTCATCAGGGGCCCAGGCCATATTAAACACATTTGGTGACCCAGTACAGAATCACGTGTTCTTGTGTACTCCTGCCAATTTTGTGTGGCAGACGCTCCTCAGAACTCTCTATAATGCACTGTATAATGTACTGTTACATAAGGGTTAATGTATTGTATTTTCTATGCACTTATTACCCTAAATCTCTTGTTGCTAAGGACCTTGTTGTTAAGGGGAGTATGCAGTGGTGAATAAGTGACTTATCCGGCCAATGGGATCTCTCTAATTTCCTCCCATATATAGTGAGGTCTGAGTTCAGTTCTCTCTCTTGAGTCTAATTCTTTGCTGTGTTACAGTTTGGTGAAAAGTAAAGTCTTGACTAGGGTATCATCCACCTGCGCTGTGACCCTTCTTCTTACTTACTCCCCCCATAAAAGACACGGACCACATACTTTTTGGTATAAAGGCCACAGCGGCCATTTTATTCAAAAACATCATAACTTAATCCTCAAATATTAATTAACCTTTAAATAACATTAAACATACTCATGTAACATTACCTGACCACAAACAAACTAGTGCAAATATCCTTTAACTCGACTCTACCACCTAGCCAGAGAGAGGACTTGGAGGCATCCCAAATTTTCCTCGGGTCTCCTACTTTGCCCTGGGTCGTCCCTTCCCTTAACCCCAGGGCACCGCCTTCAGAGACCCCCGCCCCTTTGGGCCTCTCCCGCAGGGTTTCACCACACGAGGCTGGGTACCGCCCCCAGCCTCACCATCCCATTCAGTGCCAACTCTCTCCAATTGTCTCCAAGTCCCCCTCTAGCTCCTGCCGCTGCGACATCTCAAATATACCCCACCGATGAACACAACATCAGGGCGGGCGGGCGGGCAACTTTCTCCCTCGATGTCTCCTCGGCCAGTGGACACCGTCCCCACTGCCCCTTTTATTTATAACTTCCCCTAACTCTCCGCCCCTTGTCCCCCATCTGCCCTCCCTGAACTTTCCCTGACCCCGGACGCTCCAGAGCTGTCCCCTGTCATGGACCCCCTCCCCTCCCATACTGTCCGGTCCGGGGTTGTCTTGACTAGGGTATCATCCACCTGCGCTGTGACCCTTCTTCTTACTTACTCCCCCCATAAAAGACACGGACCACATACTTTTTGGTATAAAGGCCACAGCGGCCATTTTATTCAAAAACATCATAACTTAATCCTCAAATATTAATTAACCTTTAAATAACATTAAACATACTCATGTAACATTACCTGACCACAAACAAACTAGTGCAAATATCCTTTAACTCGACTCTACCACCTAGCCAGAGAGAGGACTTGGAGGCATCCCAAATTTTCCTCGGGTCTCCTACTTTGCCCTGGGTCGTCCCTTCCCTTAACCCCAGGGCACCGCCTTCAGAGACCCCCGCCCCTTTGGGCCTCTCCCGCAGGGTTTCACCACACGAGGCTGGGTACCGCCCCCAGCCTCACCATCCCATTCAGTGCCAACTCTCTCCAATTGTCTCCAAGTCCCCCTCTAGCTCCTGCCACCAACGGCCTCTTGTGACTCCTTACAAGCGGCCGCTCCCCCACAACTGAACCGCCCTCTCCAACATGTCTCGTATTTCCCACGCCCAAAGATCCGTCCCAATGGGATTCAAATGGACCCCATCAGGCCCCAAGAACTCGGAAGAGGCAACCTCCAGTTCCCTGTGCCTGACCGCCAGGCCCCCGTTCCTAGCCACAAAAAGACTGACCACTCTATTAACTTTCGCCCGCGCCCTATTCAGGCTAGCCACCGACCTTGCCCGCCTCCATTTAAGCCTGGCCACAATGTCCGACCATATGATAAAAATCCCCGGAAATGACGACCAGATTCTCAACAGGTCCAGCTTAATGTCCCTCATCAAGGACCTGGCCGTCCTGCCCCCCAAGTCGTTGCCCCCCACGTGAAGGACTAACACATCAGGGGCCCTATCCAGTTCGACATATTTCTGTAAAAACGGCAGAACTCCCCCCCACAACAACCCCCCTTGCCCCAACCACCTCACCTGTGCCTTTTCCCTGGAAAAACCCAATTGCCGCCCATCCGGGCGCACCGCGGCCCTCGCCGCACCCCTCACCACATATGAGTGTCCCAGGATCCAGATTAGGCACGGCGCAGCACCTGAAAAACACAAACAACAAACAAAAAACCCCTTACAGCAACAAACCCACCGAAATTACATCAAATGAGGACGCACATATAAACGAAATCTATCAGATTCCCACCGGCCTATCCGCCGTATAGCATCTGGTCCCAGCCCCCACCTTGCAGCCTCTGTAGCAGCCCCAATCCTGAAGGAATGGGAACTAAAATCCCCACTACCCCTACCCAGTTTTTGCAATGCCTGCTGAAAAACTCGAATAAACTGAAACCTAGATAAAAATTCACCACCTTCGTGCATCAGCAATGGCCCCCCCATTGCCGGGCGGATAGCCACGTATGCCCTAAAACAAGACACCGGGCACATGCCCGACCCAGCCAACGGCGCCAATCTCACCACAAAACCCCGACCCAACTGATCTGTCTTGGAGCGCCGGACCACACATGTCAAATAACCCCCGTCATCAGTCACATCAGACACCAACAACCCTCCCACCGAGACCTTACTCGGCGCCACCAATTCTGACACCCGAAACGCTCCAAAAAACGCTAATGAAAAAGCAAGCCGAAACAAAACCAGCTCAAAATTCGAAAGACACACCCGGGACAAAACACCACCTAACTCCACTAACAAAGAAAAGGACACCGGCCTCCTGGAGTCCCTAACCTGCAAGCCCCTCCGAAACCCCCTGGCCGCCTTTTTAACCAAAAACGCCTTAGTAGCGTCCTGCATTCCCCGTACCTGAAACCAAAACGCCAACGCCGACAGCCGCCGGCTAAGTCCGGACCCGGACACCCCGTCCTCATACAACCTCCCCACAAAAAACAAGACTGCTGCCTCCCAATCCCCCACAGACTGCAACACACCCATACCTGCCACCAATTCTTCCCACTCTTTCCAGCACTTACAATAGCCGGCCCAGGTGCTCGCACAGACCGACCGCCTGACAAGCCCAAAAGCCGCCGTTAAACCACTCTCCACAGCTCCTCCGGACATGCGATCCCTTCGACCTCCGCTTCCGGTGCCAACGCCCGAAATCGACCCCACTGGAAACGAGAAAGGGAGTCAGCAATTTCGTTCTGAACCCCAGGAACATGCAAGGCAACAAACTGCGCATTAAGACGCAACCCCCTCAACACCAGCTGCCGCAACAAACGCACAACCGGCGGCGAATTCGCCGTCTGCGCATTAATAGCTTGCACCACCCCCAGATTATCGCACCGAAAGCATACCTTCTTGTTCCGGAGCCTATCCCCCCAAATCTCAACCGCCACTAGAATAGGAAACAATTCCAATAGAGCCAAGTTCCGCACCAGCCCTGCCGACCTCCACTCATCCGGCCATGCACCAACGCACCATTCCCCCCGCCAATATGCTCCAAACCCATGGCTCCCCGACGCATCGGTAAACAACTCCAGATCCCAATTAGACACTTGCCCCCCCATGATTACCGACCTACCATTATAGACCTCCAAAAACTCCGCCCACACCGCCAAGTCAGCTCGCAGATCCGCAGTCAGGCGAACATAATGCCGCGGCCTGGTCACCCCCGCGGTCGCAGCCGCCAACCTGCGGCAGAAGACACGCCCCATCGGCATAATGCGACATGCAAAATTCAGCCTACCCAACAACGACTGCAAGTCCCTAAGTTGCAACTTCCGCATCCCCGCCGCCAACTCCACCGCCTCCTTTAATTCACTCAGTTTATCTTCAGGCAGCCGGCATTCCATGGCCACCGTGTCTATTACCAAGCCCAAAAACTTCAATTGAGTGGACGGCCCCTCCGTCTTGTCGGGCGCCAGGGGCACCCCAAAGCCGGCCGCCACCCTCTCCATAGTCTGCAATAACACCGAACACAACGCCGAACCACCCGGACCCACGAACAAAAAATCGTCGAGGTAATGTAGCACCGAATCAACTTGAGACTCGGCCCGCACTACCCATTCCAGGAACCTGCTAAAACACTCAAACAGTGCGCACGACACCGAGCACCCCATAGGTAAACATTTATCCACAAAATACTCCCCCTCCCAACAACACCCCAACAACCCAAAACTATCCGGGTGCACCGGCAAAAGGCGAAACGCCGCCTCAATGTCTGTCTTAGCCAAGAGAGCCCCCCTCCCATATTTTCGGACCCAAGCCAGCGCCGCATCAAAAGAGGTATACGTCACTGCGCACACCTCCGGATCAATCCCGTCATTCACCGAACCCCCCACCGGATGTGAAAGGTGGTGAATAAGCCGGAATCTATTCGGTTCCTTCTTCGGAACGAGCCCCAAAGGGGACACCCGCAATTCCGGCAAAGGAACCTCCGGAAATGGGCCCGCCATGCGGCCCAACGCCACCTCCTTCAACAACTTCTCCCTAACCACCTCCGGGTGCCGCAGAGCCGACACCAAATTCCTAACCACCCCTTGCGGTTTAACATTGGCACACGGTATACGAAATCCTAACTCAAACCCCTCCCTCAACAGTCGCGCATCCCCCCTATTTGGGTACCTGTCTAAAAACGGCCCCATCCTTGCCACCCTCACCGGTGTTTCCCCCTTTGTGCTCAATCTCCGATCCCCCTCTCTTCCCCTTTTTAAAACATCTGGACAAACTGTGAGCACCTCCGCAACCGGAGCATTCATGCTTAAAACGGCAACCCTCCCCGAATCGGCATTGCCCCTCATTAAACTGCCAGCAGCACCCTTTACTCGTCCCCGCCGGCCGACCGGACCCAGATCCGGTCGCACCGGCCCCGTCCCGAAAGGACTGGCCCACACCCTTCGGTGCCGCCATCAACCTCATCCAAAGCCCAATGTCTTTATGATCCCAGCGTAAAGAAGGCCTAACCGCCTTCCGCTGCCGGAACTGTTCATCATACCGCAACCAAGCGGTACCCCCATAAACCCTGTACGCCTCCCCCACTGAATCCATGTAACAAAAAAGGCCTGAACAATTCCCAGGCGCTCTCTCCCCAACGACACTGGCTAGGATGGCGAAGGCCTGCAACCAATTGGAAAACGTCCTGGGTATCAACCGATACCGCCGACGCTCCTCCTCTTCCTTCTTAGACTCATCCGGCTTCACCCTGTCTAAATTAAATTTTTCCAGAGGCAAGAGAGAAAATATCTCCACATACTCATCCTTCCATATCTTCTCCCTGACCTCCGCCTTCAAATGAGCCCCCAGCGGCCCTTCAAAACAGACATAAACCTCCCCCCTAGCCGCATCAGCCAATCTCACCTCATCCCCAGCCTTAGCCGCCGGCGCCTCGGGCGCCCCCACTATCGCACCCCTCCCTATCTCGACCTCAGTACCAACCGCAGCCGTCACCACTGCAGACCCCCCACTCCCCCCAGCTGCCTTGTCCGCCGCCACCAACCCCTGCGGACCCTGTCCTGCCTCCCACACAGCAACCGGAGACCCCCTGCTAGACGCGGCCCTGTCCTGCAAAAGGCTTCTAACATCACGCAGCAAAGACTGTAGCCCCTCCCACAAACCCCCCCCCTCCCCCCCCCCCCACATTGAACAATGAAGCAGACTCACCAAGCCTCTCCGGCCCCAGGTGACCAGCGGCTGTAGCTCCCGAATCTCCAACATCACCCGATGCAGCAGCTCCCGTAGATCCAGACGGCACGCGGTGGGCAGACCCCGCTGTTGCAGCTCCACGAACATCCGCTCCATCAGCAGAAACACTGCCCCCAGCTGGTGCAGGCGGCTCCACCACACTCCCAGCCACAGGCAGCCTGCGTCTTCCTCCTGCCCCGACTTCTCTTGTCTCCACTCTCCTGACAACAGAGGCAAGTCTCTCTCTTGTAGCACTCAAGGCAGGGGAGTCCTGGCCCCTCCCCTCCCCGTCACTGCTCAGTTCAGCTGAGCTCACCTCAGACGTGCCCAGGGCCAGACCATTCCCCGACCTCCCCCGTGTAGTATCTTGGCCTCTCCCGTCGTCATGGTGCCCAGACCTCCGGCCCCCATAGTTCCTGGGGGCCTCAGCGATACCGGAAGTCTCTTCCTGGCTCCCTCCAACAGCCAGCCGCGTGGTTCGTGCGCCCCTCCGGGCCACTGGAGAAACACTGCGCCTCCTCCCCGACCTCCGGGCCCCCCTCGCTCTCGGAACATCAGAGCGAGGAACAGCCGTATCCTCCAGGTTCGCGTTGCGGCCTCCTCTCCCAGCAGCCGCGACAGCGCCGCTCGTCTCCGCCACCCGCTGCACGCCCGGTGGATTCCTCCCCGCCCCCCTGCCCTCAGGAGTGGGATCGGATGGTGCAGGGGTAGCGGGAGGGTCCCGCAAGGGGCTCGCATGGCGGCGGCGGGTGCGTGGAATTATCTCCGGGCTCAGACGAGAAGGGGGCCTGGATCGGCGGGCACTGGACCTGGGGGCCCTGGATCCCTCTGCAGCACTCCCGGCCTGAAGACCCTGCAGCTGTGGCACCAGCCAGTCAGCGCCCCTCGCCACTACCTCGTCCCGGACCCTCCGCATCAGATCTTCCAGCGCAGCGTCCATGGTAAGCCCAACTTTCTCCCTCGATGTCTCCTCGGCCAGTGGACACCGTCCCCACTGCCCCTTTTATTTATAACTTCCCCTAACTCTCCGCCCCTTGTCCCCCATCTGCCCTCCCTGAACTTTCCCTGACCCCGGACGCTCCAGAGCTGTCCCCTGTCATGGACCCCCTCCCCTCCCATACTGTCCGGTCCGGGGTTGTCTGTCTGTGAGGTGGATCTGAAAGGAGGCCTGAGGCCTAGTCCAGCAACCACGCATCTACTACCAGTCAACCCCACTACCAAAGCTTGCGGTAAGCCTACAGTCTCAGGGATTACTTCAGTCCTGTTAGTCAAGTCCAAGCCCCTAAAGTATAGCATGGGCTGCATACCAGTACAGTCAATTATATACAGCACAATCAACTATAAGTCCCAGCAAGTCGATAAGCTTCCCTAAGTTCACCCTGTAACTCCTTCACACTAATCTGAGCTGTAACGGATTGTACCACCTTTCCAACCTCAGTAAAGCAAGCCAGTTAACTGTGTGGTGCCTTGTGGGTGTGAATGGTGATTGGGATGTTGCTGTGCAGGTTATAAAGGGTGTTATTAACCCTTGTCAGTCGTGACGCAAGGGTGAGGGTTAAATGCTGTATGACTTGGCCTATCGCCACCCTTCCCAAAGACGATAGGTGTTTGCAGAATAAAGTATTGTCCACAACCAGAGCTTCGCTGAAAACTTGCGTAAACTTTACTGAAGGTTTTCTGTAACATGCGAACATAAGAACAGTCTTTGTAACAGAGTCTATGAATAGGTTGGCTTTTAGTAAGTTCTTTAGCTTGTAGGGATTTAGTATGCGCAGATCCGCTGGATTTAGGGTTATGTTTAGGTCCAGGGTCCTTGCCAACATTAGCGGGGAATTTTGAAGAACTCACTGTGTAATTCAGCCGAGGCCGCAAGGCTTTGGCCAAGTAATTGTCGTTAAAAGTTGCAGAGGTCCTACCTCATTCAGTGACAGCAACCCAAGAGATGCTGCTTGCTTTGCAGCACAGGAACAAGAGAGAGATCATTGGCTGCAGCTCCCTTATATGGGCAGGGGCTGGCCGTTTTTGGATTGGTCCACACCATCTGTCAATCAGCTTTACAAGGCATTGTGGGTATCACATGTCCCATGAACCTCCAAAGGTTCTTTTTAACTACCACTAGACTAGAACATCGTCACGTGACCCGCAGGTCCTGCGACGCTAGCGTAAGGTAAGTACACCTTTTATATACATTTATTTACATTTACTCTAATAATATATTAACTATTTAAGGGGTGACTAGGGGAGGACTAGACCTGAGGACCCCACGGTTCCTAGGAACTCTGACTTTGGGGACCCCTACCAAGGTACGGTATGTAATACGGTACCAGGACACCACAACTGTAACCTTGCATCTGAGTGATTATTTGCCCCGTGCCTGGCACAGGTGAAGCTGGCCTACCTCTGGTGGTGTATAGGTCAACCACCCCCTGGCATCACAATAAGGTTAATTACACATTACCTCATCCGACACCACACACAAAAAGGGGCCCCTACTGCTAGCTCAGTCCCCTTAACCTACACTGCCTGGGGGATAAGTTCAGCAGAATGGGGCCCTGATATATCTGATGACAGTCCTGACTGTTAGCCATACCACAGGCCGGTCCCCCACTGCTGACCCATCATGCGTTCCATCTGGGCTGCCTCATGTCTATAAACAAAAATTACAATTGCGTTTTCTAGCTTTTTTTTTTTTTATAAATGATTGCTGAACCACCTGAACATTTATACCTTTTGTACCGCCATTGTACATAGATTGCATTGTCTAGCAGGATTTCTAGGTATGCTAATGATCCTGCTTGTGCACAGGAAAGCATTCCCAAGTCTCAGGTGCATGGTGACGTTCCATCTGGCATCTTCATTGTAACGCCTCCTCCCCTGTGCTGAGCCTCCTTTGCTGCAAAATGGAGCTCTACTTTGCATCATAATGCCTGTGGCCACGGCATTTGCACATGTGAAGGAGAGGCCTTATGATGCAGAATGGAGCTCTATTCTGCAGCAGAGGAGACTCAGCACAGGGGAGGAGGTTCTGGACGGACTTTACCATGCACCTGGAGCTTGAGATTACCATATCCAGAAGACCGGGGATTACCAAAGAATAGAGGCACAGAGCAAGGAGCGGTAAATATCATTGGCACCAGTGTCACCCGCACTACAAGCTTGTACTAACAGGTTAGTGTGGGTGATACTGATGACAGATTCCCTTAAAGAGTACCTGTCTCCAAAAAAAAATAAACTAACTCAGGCTATGTACCTGTCTCCAAAAAAAACTAAACTAACTCAGGCTATGTTCCCTTACTACTCCTAACACCCCTGCCACCCTTAAAAAATAAAATTCAGAGCTTTAAAAAGCTCTGCATCGTACCGTTCTTGTTGCAATATCCCAGCAGGAGAAAGTGGGCATTTCCCAGCAGGCATGACATCACTGAAGCCTGCTGGAAGACCACTTCCGCCCTCACATCGTTGCAGTGCTGTGATGATTAGAAAACCTCAGGCTCTGTGCAGCATCTTTCAGTCTTTGTATCTTTCAGTGAGGCTCTTTGCAGCTTTCAGTCTGTGCAGCTTTTAGTCTGTGTAGCTTTCAGTGAAGCTCTTTGCAGCTGTCAATCAGGCTCAGTGCAGAGAAACACTTCCTGAGTTTAGTCTCCTGCCATTACAAGCTGGAGACCAAAATCTGAGATTTTGACCAGACAGAATGTGTTCTGGCCAAGAAGGGAGACCCCTGGTGGCCAGAAGTATACAGCAGAAAAACTAACCTAAAAGTTTTTATTTATTTATTTTTTTTCAAATGGAAGCCAATTACAAATGTTATTTATTTGGCATAATATAAAAAATCATGTTTAATGACATTGCCCATTTAAACCTCGGTTTCCAAACCCTCTGCTAAAGATGGTGCGATAAGTCCTGCACAGGTTTTCTTCACATAGTAGGAAAAAAACAACTAGAGTTGGACCTCCTCTCTAAAAGTGAACTATAGCAGCCACATACAACCCCTTTATGAACTATAGCAACCCCTGTGATATATACTGTCCTTATATTTTATCCAATTATAAAACTTTGGTGCTGCCCATCTAAAGCCTGTTTTACTAGGGGCAAAAGTGGAGAAAAAGACCTTCAATACTCAGTTTTGTTTTTGTCACGATGTGCCATTTGTTCTTGTTCTAAAAAAAAAAAATCTATATCAGTATGTGAATATTTGTTTTAGATAATTGGATTGGGTGGAAAAAACCACTGAAAGCGTTAAAAATCGAACCTCACACCGTGCACATTGAGCAGCCTATTAACAATAAACACATTGCTCTTTGTACACGGGAAATTCATGCAAGACTTTTCTCATTTTGTCACCAAAATCAATGCCGGCTGCCTAAGCAACATCCCGGTCTGAAAATCCTCAACACGGGGTGTTATAATCCCGATAATCCATAGTGAGATAGGAGCTTTTCTTGGCATGGCAATGGCAAAACTAATACCTGTAATTTGCTCATGAGTCAGGATTACTGACAAGAACAGCGACAGATAAAAGGTTAACAGAATTAACGTAATGGGGGCGCTATTTTACCTTTCCCAAAATAATTATCAAAAAGGGCTGAATCCGGCCTCCGGACCGCAGGTGAGCTGACACGTCACCTGTTAATGGCTCAGCGCTTGCAAGACGACTGTACCCGCATTGATTGCTTATGGGCACTCGATTGCCCAGATAAATGTTTTGTATTTGCGTGATATTTTTAACTTTACTTGAATAAAGTTCAGCTTAATAGAGAACTAAGTAGCATTTAGCTTTTGTGCTAGGTGCCTTCATTTCCAATCAAATGCAAGTTGTCCCGCCCATTCCATGTCAGAAAAAGGCTTGAATTTTAGGGTAAAGTGCTGGTTTCCATGGCAACAAACAAAATATGTGCTTTTATAATCATTTGCAAAAAAGAGCTTCCGAGAATGCTGATGAATTCAAATATAGGTGTTTTTTTTTTATTTTTTCTTCCTTTTTTAAAATGTCTCCACAGGAAATAAAAAAAAGAGTGCTTTATGATACAAGCCTTTTATTGCACTCCAAATGCCAACTGAAATGCTGGAAAAGAATGAAACAAAACATTACTGATCCCTGCGGTGGAGGTGGATGGGGAATTTTAGTGCTAAATGCCTATGGAAATATCATCAGTGTCTCTACTGTTATTACATATTATAGGATTACTGGATTCAAAGGGGCGTTGTAATATAAAAATGCATGATAGATAGATAGATAGATAGATAGATAGATAGGAATAATTGGTAAGCACATCCTAATACACAGCTATTGTATGAAATAAGTATACAGGTGTATGCTGCTGCGGCTAAACTACAATTACAAGCAAAAGGATAACAGCAGCACACTGCTAGCACCAAGCTATAAATGAACTATGACATGTTTTACTTTTACTGCTATGGTAAAAAAATAGAGGTTCTTAGCTTACCATTTTGCCAAATACAGTGGTCCCCCAAGTTTCAATATTAATTGGTTCCAGGATGACCATAGTATGTTGAACCCATTGTATGTTGAGACCAGTACTCTATGGAAACCTGTTAATTGGTTCTGAAGCCCCCAAAATGTCATCCAAAAATAGGAAAAAAAAAGTGAGGATTAAAGAAAAATAAGTAGATGACTAATACAGATAAAGCAAATCCTTACATATAAAAGTAAGAAAGATCTGCTGGGAGCTGTAATCACTGTCTATGTAGAGAACAGGAGCTTCTTCCGAGTCTTGTACAGTACACACTGTGTCCCAAAAAAAGTAAAATGGAGCTGCCCCCACCTGCCCCCACCTGGCACAGGTAAAAAGTAGTACAGAACATGTAATACCTCCCTGCACTGTAGGGGGCACTACAAGACATCAGTAAGTGCATGTACTTCAGTAATACAGGGGTTTTACCAGTGAATACCCATTCTGATCGGTCCGTTCTTCCAACCATTGACACGTTTTGCAGATCTGGACTGTCCGCAGCATTGTATGTTGAGTCTGGTTTCAAGTTACAATGGTCCAGAAAAGACCATTGTATGTTGAAACTATTGTATGGTGAGGCCATTGTAAGTTGATGGATCACTGTAGTGTGTACCATCCCACCACGATAAGGTGACCTCTTTGGGACAGACCCTACACTATGAATATGCCTCTCCTAGGCTAGCACTGAGCCTCAATATCTGGGCATGTAAGGTCTAGTGTCACGATGCCGGCTGGCAGGTAGTGGACCCTCTGTGCCAGAGAGGGATTGGCGTGGACCGTGCTAGTGGACCGGTTCTAAGCCACTACTGGTTTTCACCAGAGCCCGCCGCAAAGCGGGATGGTCTTGCTGCGGCGGTAGTGACCAGGTCGTATCCACTAGCAACGGCTCACCTCTCTGGCTGCTGAAGATAGGCGCGGTACAAGGGAGTAGGCAGAAGCAAGGTCGGACGTAGCAGAAGGTCGGGGCAGGCAGCAAGGATCGTAGTCAGGGGCAACGGCAGAAGGTCTGGAAACACAGGCAAGGAACACACAAGGAACGCTTTCACTGGCACTAAGGCAACAAGATCCGGCAAGGGAGTGCAAGGGAAGTGAGGTAATATAGGGAAGTGCACAGGTGAAAACCCTAATTGGAACCACTGCGCCAATCAGCGGCGCAGTGGCCCTTTAAATCGCAGAGACCCGGCGCGCGCGCGCCCTAGGGAGCGGGGCCGCGCGCGCCGGGACAGAACAGACGGGGAGCGAGTCAGGTAGGGGAGCCGGGGTGCGCATCGCGAGCGGGCGCTACCCGCATCGCGAATCGCATCCCGGCTGGCAGCGGGATCGCAGCGCCCCGGGTCAGAGGACGTGACCGGAGCGCTGCAGCGGAGGGAGTGAAGCGAGCGCTCTGGGGAGGAGCGGGGACCCGGAGCGCTCGGCGTAACAGTACCCCCCCCCTTGGGTCTCCCCCTCTTCTTGGAGCCTGAGAACCTGAGGAGCAGACTTTTGTCAAGGATGTTGTCCTCAGGTTCCCAGGATCTCTCTTCAGGACCACAACCCTCCCAGTCTACTAAAAAAAAATTTTTCCCTCTGACCTTTTTGGCAGCCAAAATTTCCTTGACCGAGAAGACGTCCGAGGAGCCGGAAACAGGAGTGGGAGGAACAGATTTGGGAGAAAAACGGTTGAGGATGAGTGGTTTGAGAAGAGAGACGTGAAAGGCATTAGGGATACGAAGAGAAGGAGGAAGAAGAAGTTTATAAGAGACAGGATTAATTTGACACAAAATTTTGAAAGGACCAAGATAGCGTGGTCCCAACTTGTAGCTAGGGACACGGAAGCGGACATATTTAGCGGAGAGCCATACCTTGTCTCCAGGGGAAAAAACGGGGGGAGCTCTTCTTTTCTTATCCGCGAACCTCTTCATGCGTGAAGAAGCCTGTAAGAGAGAATTTTGGGTCTCTCTCCATATAATGGAAAGGTCACGAGAAATTTCATCCACAGCGGGCAGACCAGAGGGCAAGGGGGTAGGGAGGGGGGGAAGAGGGTGACGGCCGTACACCACGAAAAATGGGGATTTGGAGGAAGATTCAGAGACCCTGAAGTTATACGAGAATTCGGCCCATGGAAGGAGATCTGCCCAGTCATCCTGGCGGGAGGAAACAAAATGTCGCAAATAATCACCCAGGATCTGGTTAATTCTTTCTACTTGTCCATTGGACTGGGGATGATATGCAGAGGAAAAATTTAATTTAATCTTGAGTTGTTTACAGAGAGCCCTCCAGAATTTAGACACGAATTGGACCCCTCTATCCGAGACAATCTGCGTAGGCAACCCGTGAAGACGAAAAATGTGTACAAAAAATTGTTTAGCCAACTGAGGCGCAGAAGGAAGACCAGGAAGAGGGATGAAATGTGCCATTTTGGAGAATCGATCAACGACCACCCAAATAACGGTGTTGCCACGGGAAGGGGGTAAATCAGTAATAAAATCCATACCAATCAGAGACCAAGGCTGTTCGGGGACAGGCAGAGGATGAAGAAAACCAGCGGGCTTCTGGCGAGGAGTCTTATCCCGGGCACAGATAGTGCAGGCTCGCACAAAGTCCCCAACATCCGTCTCCAGAGTCGGCCACCAATAGAAGCGGGAGATGAGTTGCACAGATTTCTTGATGCCCGCATGACCTGCGAGATGGGAGGAGTGACCCCATTTGAGGATTCCGAGGTGTTGGCGTGGAGAAACAAAGGTCTTTCCTGGAGGAGTCTGCCTGATGGAGGCAGGAGAAGTGGAGATCAGGCAGTCAGGTGGAATGATGTGTTGCGGAGGGAGATCAACTTCTGAGGCATCCGAGGAACGAGAGAGAGCATCGGCCCTAATGTTCTTATCGGCAGGACGAAAGTGAATCTCAAAATTAAATCGGGCAAAGAACAGAGACCACCGGGCCTGGCGAGGATTCAGCCGTTGGGCAGACTGGAGGTAGGAGAGGTTCTTGTGGTCGGTGTAGATAATAACAGGAAATCTTGATCCCTCCAGCAGATGCCTCCATTCCTCAAGTGCTAATTTAATGGCTAGAAGCTCTCGATCCCCGATGGAGTAGTTCCTCTCCGCTGGAGAGAAGGTCCTAGAGAAAAAACCACAAGTGACAGCATGCCCGGAAGAATTTTTTTGTAGAAGAACAGCTCCAGCTCCCACTGAGGAGGCATCAACCTCCAATAGGAAGGGTTTGGAAGGGTCAGGTCTGGAGAGCACGGGAGCCGAAGAAAAGGCAGACTTGAGTCGTTTAAAGGAGTCTTCTGCTTGAGGAGGCCAGGACTTGGGATCAGCATTTTTTTTGGTTAAAGCCACGATAGGAGCCACAATGGTAGAAAAATGTGGAATAAATTGCCTGTAATAATTGGCGAACCCCAAAAAGCGTTGGATAGCACGGAGTCCGGAGGGGCGTGGCCAATCTAAGACGGCAGAGAGTTTGTCTGGATCCATCTGTAGTCCCTGGCCAGAGACCAAATATCCTAGAAAAGGAAGAGATTGGCATTCAAACAGACATTTCTCAATTTTGGCATAGAGTTGGTTGTCACGAAGTCTCTGAAGAACCATACGGACATGCTGGCGGTGTTCTTCTAGATTGGCAGAAAAAATTAGGATATCGTCCAGATATACAACAACACAGGAGTATAACAGATCACGAAAAATTTCATTGACAAAGTCTTGGAAGACGGCAGGGGCATTGCACAGTCCAAAGGGCATGACCAGATACTCAAAGTGTCCATCTCTGGTGTTAAATGCCGTTTTCCACTCGTCCCCCTCTCTGATGCGGATGAGGTTATAGGCGCCTCTTAAGTCCAATTTAGTGAAGATGTGGGCACCTTGGAGGCGATCAAAGAGTTCAGAGATGAGGGGTAAGGGGTAGCGGTTCTTAACCGTGATTTTATTAAGACCGCGGTAGTCAATGCAAGGACGTAGGGAGCCATCTTTTTTGGACACAAAGAAAAATCCGGCTCCGGCAGGAGAGGAGGATTTACGGATAAAGCCCTTTTTTAGATTCTCCTGGACGTATTCGGACATGGCAAGAGTCTCTGGGGCAGAGAGAGGATAAATTCTGCCCCGGGGTGGAGTAGTACCCGGGAGGAGGTCGATAGGGCAATCATAAGGCCTGTGAGGAGGTAGAGTCTCAGCTTGTTTTTTGCAGAAAACATCCGCGAAGTCCATATAGGCCTTAGGGAGACCGGTTACTGGAGGAACCACAGAGTTACGGCAAGGGTTACTGGGAACCGGTTTTAGACAGTTCTTGGAACAAGAGGACCCCCAACTCTTGATCTCCCCAGTGGACCAATCCAGGGTTGGGGAATGAAGTTGAAGCCAGGGAAGTCCAAGGAGAATCTCCAAGGTGCAATTGGGGAGGACCAAAAGTTCAATCCTCTCATGATGAGATCCGATGCTCATAAGAAGGGGCTCCGTGCGGAAACGTATGGTACAGTCCAATCTTTCATTATTTACACAATTGATGTAGAGGGGTCTGGCGAGACTGGTCACCGGGATGTTGAACCTGTTGACGAGAGAGGCCAAAATAAAATTTCCTGCAGATCCAGAGTCCAAGAAGGCCACTGTAGAGAAGGAGAAGGCAGAGGCAGACATCCGCACTGGCACAGTAAGACGTGGAGAAGCAGAGTAGACATCAAGGACTGTCTCACTTTTGTGCGGAGTCAGCGTACGTCTTTCCAGGCGGGGAGGACGGATAGGACAATCCCTCAGGAAGTGTTCGGTACTAGCACAGTACAGGCAGAGGTTCTCCATACGGCGTTGTGTCCTCTCTTGAGGTGTCAGGCGAGACCGGTCGACCTGCATAGCCTCCACGGCGGGAGGCACAGGAACAGATTGCAGGGGACCAGAGGAGAGAGGAGCCGAGGAGACGAAACGCCTCGTGCGAACAGAGTCCATATCTTGGCGGAGTTCCTGACGCCTTTCAGAAAAACGCATGTCAATGCGAGTGGCTAGGTGAATAAGTTCATGTAGATTAGCAGGAATTTCTCGTGCGGCCAGAACATCTTTAATGTTGCTGGATAGGCCTTTTTTGAAGGTCGCGCAGAGGGCCTCATTATTCCAGGACAATTCTGAAGCAAGTGTACGGAATTGTACGGCATACTCGCCAACGGAAGAATTACCCTGGACCAGGTTCAACAGGGCAGTCTCAGCAGAAGAGGCTCGGGCAGGTTCCTCAAAGACACTTCGGATTTCCGAGAAGAAGGAGTGTACAGAGGCAGTGACGGGGTCATTGCGGTCCCAGAGCGGTGTGGCCCATGACAGGGCTTTTCCGGACAGAAGACTGACTACGAAAGCCACCTTAGACCTTTCAGTGGGAAACAGGTCCGACATCATCTCCAGATGCAGGGAACATTGGGAAAGAAAGCCACGGCAAAACTTAGAGTCCCCATCAAATTTATCCGGCAAGGATAAGCGTATCCCAGGAGCGGCCACTCGCTGCGGAGGAGGTGCAGGAGCTGGCGGAGGAGATGACTGCTGAAGCTGTGGTAGCAACTGTTGTAGCATAACGGTCAGTTGAGACAGCTGTTGGCCTTGTTGCGCTATCTGTTGTGACTGCTGGGCGACCACCGTGGTGAGGTCAGCGACAACTGGCAGAGGAACTTCAGCGGGATCCATGGCCGGATCTACTGTCACGATGCCGGCTGGCAGGTAGTGGACCCTCTGTGCCAGAGAGGGATTGGCGTGGACCGTGCTAGTGGACCGGTTCTAAGCCACTACTGGTTTTCACCAGAGCCCGCCGCAAAGCGGGATGGTCTTGCTGCGGCGGTAGTGACCAGGTCGTATCCACTAGCAACGGCTCACCTCTCTGGCTGCTGAAGATAGGCGCGGTACAAGGGAGTAGGCAGAAGCAAGGTCGGACGTAGCAGAAGGTCGGGGCAGGCAGCAAGGATCGTAGTCAGGGGCAACGGCAGAAGGTCTGGAAACACAGGCAAGGAACACACAAGGAACGCTTTCACTGGCACTAAGGCAACAAGATCCGGCAAGGGAGTGCAAGGGAAGTGAGGTAATATAGGGAAGTGCACAGGTGAAAACCCTAATTGGAACCACTGCGCCAATCAGCGGCGCAGTGGCCCTTTAAATCGCAGAGACCCGGCGCGCGCGCGCCCTAGGGAGCGGGGCCGCGCGCGCCGGGACAGAACAGACGGGGAGCGAGTCAGGTAGGGGAGCCGGGGTGCGCATCGCGAGCGGGCGCTACCCGCATCGCGAATCGCATCCCGGCTGGCAGCGGGATCGCAGCGCCCCGGGTCAGAGGACGTGACCGGAGCGCTGCAGCGGAGGGAGTGAAGCGAGCGCTCTGGGGAGGAGCGGGGACCCGGAGCGCTCGGCGTAACATCTAGCAGATCCCTCACCTAGTGCAATGGGTGGAGTGCGCAATCCTAGATGGAGACAGCCGATCCCCCCACATGTGTAACATAAAAAGGAATAATTGGTCAGCACATCCTAATACACAGCTATTGTATGAAATAAGTATATTGTGGTGGGATGCACACACTATTTGGCAAAATGGTAAGCTAAGAACTTCTATTTTTCAGTACAGCAGTAGTTCCCATATAGCTAAGCGCTAGCAGTGTGCTGCTGTTATCCTTTTGCTTGTATTTGTAGTCCAGCATCAGCAGCATACACCTGTATACTTATTTCATAAAATAGCTGTGTATAAGGATGTGCTGACCAGTTATTCCTTTTTATGTCCCACTGTAGTATGAGTATATGCGCTGTATGTATACCTATTATATATCAGACAGGAGGCTCATATCTTGCATTAAACCTTTCTTTTTAATGCCCATAGCAGAAAAATTACAGAGAATTTATTTCATTAACATTAGAAATTTTTTTATTAAAACTACAACTCCCAGCAGCCCTTGGAATCCCCTCCCCTGGGACGGAGACCCTATATAAGGGGCTGGCTGGACCTCCTCTTCCTCTTTCTTTCTGCTCATGGCAGATAAGTATTGTCTTCTATATTTCTTATTCATGTTTTTTACATATAGTGTTAATTTTATTCTTAAGGTGGCAGTTTTTACAACTGTTCACCCGTCCCTTTGAGAGAACTTCTTGTTTTCACATATCTTTTCTTATTATTTCTATTATTTCTATTTTATTTCTATTATTATTCTATTATTTTTCTTACCATTTCTTACTATTCATTATTTTCTTGCTCTTACGTCTATCCTCCGTTATCCGTTTCTAACGGGTTCGGTTTTTCCTCCCTTTTTCCCTATCTCGGGCTGTATTTATACTCACTGTTTAGTTCTTGCAGGCGCCATTTTAGTTTACCACAGAAGCGCCTTCTTCTACCTTCTTCCCGCGCGCGCCGCGCTTCGCGGGCTTGCTGACGTCGGAGGGGCGCGGCCTAGTGACGCGCTCCCTGCGACACGCCTTCGAGACCCAGCGCGTCCTATCACAGCGCTCTCGGCCGTAGTCTCGCGATACTACGGCTGAGGGCTCTGCTTGCTGTTCCCTCCTCCTCTCACCATCGCCAGTGTTGCAGCGAGCGGTGAGAGGAGCAACAGCTTGGTCTAGTGTGGTCTCCATAGCGGTATTCTGTTTGTCCTTAATAGGTGTGAATCCTGTGCTTTCAGCCCCTTAGTACAGTGGTCTTTTTCTGGACATTTCCATAGACTAGCTTACTTGTCTTATCAGATTATTATGGCTAATGATAATAACGCCATGCCATTGTCTGGCCTCACTGGTCTGACTAGTGAGGCTGTGGAACTGGGTGCCTCCCACCTCATGTCCACAGTCCAGATCCAGGACATGATTAACAAGTCCATACAAGCGGCTTTAGCTGCTAATGCACGCACTGATATACTCTTACCATCCACTTCTGCAGACGCCCCTGCTAGGGGTAAGGTGTCTCACAAACGTAAGCACTTGAATGTGCAATCCGACTCCCCGGCAGGGGAAGTTTATAATGTGCCCCAGGCAGGACCTGACCCGGCCTGCCGCACCCCGCACCTCCCTGACCTCTCTCGACCCTTGTGCCCCAAGGAGAACAAAAAAGGGCAGAAGTCCGCCAGGCGGGCTAAGCCGGACTCATTTGAGACATCTGATGAGTCTTCCGGCGAGTCTGATAATGCCGAGGTCACAGACTCCGATTTTGATGATGATGAGGATGCGGGGTTCACGGCGGACCAGCATGTCGCCAGCACTGAGGTGCCAAATGAAGCCATATTAGACTCTCAGGGCCAACCATTGTTCAACCCTGATGAAATTACGCACCCACGCTCAGGTGATTGGGCGCCTCTACCTCATGTAGCGCAATACATTGAGTATTGGACTAGACGGTCTTTGGACCGAGTGAATCGCAATAAATTGCGTGCTGAATGTCCCAGGCCATATATAGCCAAGAAAGTTGCGGTCACCCCAGAAATAGACCCGGTGCTTCTCAAATATTTAACGCGGTCAGGTAAATATTCCAAGAAAGGAATTGAGCGGTCGTTTAAGGCGATCCAAGACCGCATCTTAGATGTCCTAGGTCCGCTCACAAAGATTTTAAATCTGTCGGAGCAAGCGGCCTCATCGGCCCAACCGGTTGACCTATCGCAACTCAGGGGATGGGCCCAACGTGCTGTTTGTATGCTGGGCAACGCGAACACGACCTGTTCAGTGGAGCGCCGTCGCTCAATCCTCATGAAGCTGGAACCCCAGCTGAGCCATTTAGCGGAGAATGAACCAGGCCCTTCCGCTGAAGGTCTCCTTTTTGGGGAAGACCTTATTAAAAACATCAATAAATTTGTGAGCCTTTTCTCCAGCCTGGATAAGGCGCAAACCTCATTGAAAAAGACCGGTCAACCGACCAAGGTTTTTGGCAAGGCCGGTAGAGGCAGAGGGCGATCTGCCGGCCGCACTAACCAATATAGGCCCTATACAAGACCACCAAACCAGCAGTTTACTCCTGCTCAACAACAATATGCCCTACCCATGGCTCAACCGGCGCCATTTTTCCCTCCTCGAGGACGACCCTGGAGGGGACGCGGAGGTCGCGGATTCCCTAGATCTCGGCCACCGACTGGTGAGTACATTCCCACTTTCAATTCCACACACAGTAGTGGGGGGCAGACTGACGTATTTTTCCCACGTCTGGTCCACGATTACGGCAGATGTGTGGATCCTCAATACGGTAACCGGATACCGGATAGAGTTCCAATCTCTTCCCGATCTGAACGTTGTACCTCAACCCATTCGGTTCTCTACTCAAAACATGGAGCTCATAGACAACGAGCTCCAAGAGCTTTTGTCCAAAGGAGCGGTGCTGGAGGTAGACCCCTTATCACCCGGATTTGTCATCTTCTTAGTGAAGAAGAAAGATGGCGGCTATCGCCCAGTGATCAACCTGAGGAACCTCAACCAACATGTGGTTTACCGCCATTTCAAAATGGAGGGAATCCATCTATTACGCGATCTTCTCTGGCCAGGGGACTGGCTAGTGAAAATCGACCTGAAGGACGCGTATCTGACCGTTCCCATACACCATACCTCCCAACCTTTCCTAAGGTTTCTGTGGAGGGACCGAATGTGGCAGTTCACCTGCCTTCCGTTCGGATTGTCCTCTGCCCCTTGGTGTTTCACCAAACTGCTCAAACCAGTGATGGCTGTTCTTCGGAGCAGAGGCGTTCGCCTTATCATCTATCTGGACGATTTACTCATTATGGCACGTTCCAGAACGCAGGCCTGGCTACACAGCCAGTGGGCGATCTCGTTGATAGAGGAACTTGGTTTCCTCATCAATCACAAAAAATCGGTGCTGATACCCTCGCAAGAGATGGAATTCCTGGGTTTCCTAGTGGATACCAAGAGAGCCATCCTGCTGTTACCAAAATCGAAATTAGCCCTGATCCGCAAAGAAATCAGGGCAACGTTACGCAAGGGTCAGGTATCCTTGCGTATGATTGCTCGCATAGTCGGCCTGTTGTCGGCCTCTATTCAAGCAATTTTTCCGGCTCCACTCCATTATCGAGCCCTACAAAGACTCAAGACCCTCCATCTTCACCAGGGTCTCAAATATGCGGACGAGGTTCCCCTCTGTCCGGAGTCTGTAAAGGAACTGTTGTGGTGGCTTCGCCACGCCGTCGAATGGAACGGCAGAACAATTTTCAACTCCTGCCCGGACGTTATTCTAGAATCCGATGCGAGTCGCCAAGGTTGGGGTGCTTGTTGCGGGCTAGACACTACCGGAGGGAGATGGTCCGTAGAGGAATCTCTCCTCCATATCAATGCTTTAGAACTCCTGGCGGCATTCTTCGCTATCAGGAGTTTTCTCTCTCACACTTCCAACAAGTGTGTGCTTTTGCGTATGGACAACGTGGCAGCAGTTCAGTATGTCAACCGCCTTGGGGGCACGAGGTCCAAAGTGCTGGCGGACATCGCGTCCGAATTTTGGCACTTTTGTCTGTCCCGGAATATCTTTCCAGTGGCGGAATATCTCCCCGGGATATCCAATACTGTGGCGGATTGGAATTCGCGCTACCTGACAGATTCCAGTGACTGGTCGCTGGACCGTCCGATTTTTCTGGCATTACGAGACCTTTGGGGTCCATTACATACGGACCTTTTTGCCTCTCGTCTCAACCGGCAATTACCCCGTTTTTACAGCTGGAGGCCGGATCCGGAAGCGTCAGCAGTGGACGCATTCAGTCAGATTTGGTCACGGGGGACGCATTATGCGTTTCCTCCGTTCAATTTGATTACCAGAACCCTTCTCCAAGTAGCGAGTCAGAGGGCAACGGTCGTGCTGATCACCCCTTGGTGGCCAACGCAACCGTGGTTTCCCCTACTGCTGGAGATGGCGATCGATTATCCGCGATTGATTCCCCACTCACCTCAACTTCTCTCGAACCCGATCAAGGGTTGTCACCCTCTCATGTTGGACGGCAATCTTCCACTCTTAGCGTGGTTGGTTTCGGGATCCCTGACGCCGGTGGCGACCTTTCACAATCGGCTAGAGACTGTCACGATTCGGCTTCCAGGTAGTGGATCCTCTGTGTCAGCGAGGGATTGGCGTGGACCGTGCTAGTGGACCGGTTCTAAGAGGCTACTGGTTTTCACCAGAGCCCGCCGCAAAGCGGGATGGTCTTGCTGCGGCAGTAGCAACCAGGTCGTATCCACTAGCAACGGCTCTACCTCGCTGACTGCTGAGAAGGCGTGGGACAGAAGGACTAGGCAGAGGCAAGGTCAGACGTAGCAGAAGGTCGGGGGCAGGCGGCAAGGTTCGTAGTCAGGATGGGTAGCAGAAGTTCAGGTACACAGGCTTTGGACACACTAAACGCTTTCACTGGCACAAGGCAACAAGATCCGGCAAGGAAGGGAAGGGGAAGTGAGGTTATATAGACAGGTGCACAGGTGGGAGCTAATTAAGCTAATTGGGCCAGGCACCAATCATTGGTGCACTGGCCCTTTAAGTCTCAGAGAGCTGGCGCGCGCGCGCCCTAGAGAGCGGAGCCGCGCGCGCCAGCACATGACAGCAGGGAACCGGGACGGGTAAGTGACCTGGGATGCGACTCGCGAGCGGGCGCGTCCCGCTGTGCGAATCGCATCCCCAACGGCCATGACAGTGCAGCGCTCCCGGTCAGCGGGACTGACCGGGGCGCTGCAGGGAGAAAGACGCCGTGAGCGCTCCGGGGAGGAGCGGGGACCCGGAGCGCTAGGCGTAACAGTACCCCCCCCCTTAGGTCTCCCCTTCTCTTTGTCCGGTAACTGCCTCCCCTGGGATGAGGACACCGGGAAAGAATGGAGGGTTTCCTCAACGGCAGGCAGTACAGCAGGAGTGGGAATGGGGAGGGAGGGCAGAGGGCGAGGCCTGGCACGGGGCAGTGTGACACCAGGACGGGGGCCATGAGGAGGCACAGAGGTTTGCCTGACGGGACTGGGAGGGGGGGAGAGGCACTTCCTATGGCAGGCAGAGTCCCAGTTCTTTATCTCCCCGGTGGTCCAATCAAGGGTGGGGGAATGAAGCCGGAGCCATGGCAGACCGAGGAGGACCTCAGAGGTACAGTTGGGGAGAATGAAGAACTCAATCCTTTCGTGGTGGGGTCCGATAGACATCAGGAGGGGTTCTGTGCGGTAACGCACGGTGCAGTCCAATCTGGCTCCGTTGACCGCGGAAATGTAGAGCGGTTTGGCGAGACGGGTCACCGGGATGCTGAATTTATTAACAAAGGACTCCAAAATAAAATTCCCGGAGGCACCAGAGTCCAAGCAGGCCACGGCTGAGAGGGAGGAGTTGGCTGTAGGAGAAATCCGCACGGGCACCGTGAGATGTGGAGAAGAAGACATAGAACCAAGAGATGCCACACCCACGTGAGCTGGGTGCGTGCGTGCGTTTCCCAGGCGTGGAGGACGGATAGGGCAATCCACCAAGAAATGCTCGGTACTGGCACAGTACAGACAGAGATTTTCTTCTCTACGGCGATTCCTCTCTTCCTGGGTCAGGCGAGACCGATCCACTTGCATGGCCTCCTCGGCGGGAGGCCCAGGCATAGACTGCAAAGGATGCTGTGGGAGAGGTGCCCAGAGATCTAAGTCTTTTTCCTGGCGGAGCTCTTGGTGTCGCTCAGAAAAACGCATGTCAATGCGGGTAGCTAGATGGATGAGTTCTTGCAGATTGGCAGGAATCTCTCGTGCGGCCAGCACATCCTTGATGCGACTGGATAGGCCTTTTTTAAAGGTCGCGCAGAGAGCCTCGTTATTACATGATAACTCGGAGGCAAGAGTACGAAATTGGATGGCGTACTCGCCCACTGAAGAATTACCCTGGACCAGGTTCAACAGGGCAGTCTCGGCAGAAGAAGCTCGGGCTGGCTCCTCGAAGACACTCCGGAGTTCAGCGAAGAAGGCCTGGACTGTGGCTGTGGCAGGATCATTGCGGTCCCAGAGCGGTGTGGCCCAAGACAAGGCCTTTCCTGAAAGAAGGCTTACTACGAACGCCACCTTAGACCGTTCTGAAGGAAACAAGTCCGACAACATCTCCATATGCAGGGAACACTGAGACAAAAATCCACGGCAGAGTTTAGAGTCCCCATCAAATTTGTCCGGCAGGGACAAGCGGAGGTTAGGAGCGGCCACTCGCTGCGGAGGAGGTGCAGGAGCTGGCGGAGGAGATGGTTGCTGCTGTAGCAGAGGCAGAAGTTGCTGTAACATGGCGGTCAACTGCGACAGCTGCTGTCCTTGTTGGGCAATCTGCTGCGATTGCTGAGCGACCACCGTGGGAAGATCAGCGAGACTTGGCAGCGGCACCTCAGCGGGATCCATGGCCGGATCTACTGTCACGATTCGGCTTCCAGGTAGTGGATCCTCTGTGTCAGCGAGGGATTGGCGTGGACCGTGCTAGTGGACCGGTTCTAAGAGGCTACTGGTTTTCACCAGAGCCCGCCGCAAAGCGGGATGGTCTTGCTGCGGCAGTAGCAACCAGGTCGTATCCACTAGCAACGGCTCTACCTCGCTGACTGCTGAGAAGGCGTGGGACAGAAGGACTAGGCAGAGGCAAGGTCAGACGTAGCAGAAGGTCGGGGGCAGGCGGCAAGGTTCGTAGTCAGGATGGGTAGCAGAAGTTCAGGTACACAGGCTTTGGACACACTAAACGCTTTCACTGGCACAAGGCAACAAGATCCGGCAAGGAAGGGAAGGGGAAGTGAGGTTATATAGACAGGTGCACAGGTGGGAGCTAATTAAGCTAATTGGGCCAGGCACCAATCATTGGTGCACTGGCCCTTTAAGTCTCAGAGAGCTGGCGCGCGCGCGCCCTAGAGAGCGGAGCCGCGCGCGCCAGCACATGACAGCAGGGAACCGGGACGGGTAAGTGACCTGGGATGCGACTCGCGAGCGGGCGCGTCCCGCTGTGCGAATCGCATCCCCAACGGCCATGACAGTGCAGCGCTCCCGGTCAGCGGGACTGACCGGGGCGCTGCAGGGAGAAAGACGCCGTGAGCGCTCCGGGGAGGAGCGGGGACCCGGAGCGCTAGGCGTAACAGAGACCTTCTCGCCTTGGCCTGGGCCCCAGGGACTAGATCGGCATATCGATCTGCCTGGGCCCTGTGGGTTCGTTGGTGTGATCAACGGCAAATTGATGCCGTTCAAGCACCTGTTTCAGTCGTAGTGAATTATTTAGCGGACTCTTTTGAGTCTGGCAAATCCTATAGTTCGCTAAATGTCTATCGTTCTGCCATATCGGCATATCATTGTCCAGTAGATGCGTTACCTGTAGGTAAACATCCTCTGGTATGTAGGCTTTTAAGGGGAGTAAAATTTAAACGTCCCCCTCGTCCTAGATACCAGTCGACTTGGGATGTCTCCCGTGTACTAGAACTTTTTTCCGCTTGGGAGGACAATGATGTCCTGTCCTTGAAACACTTATCTTTTAAACTTACAACCCTTTTATGCTTAGTATCCATAAAAAGGGTATCGGATGTAAAAGCATTGGATGTTACCAGGCGACAATTTTCGCCTGATGGGGTACGGTTTTCTGTGGTTTGCAGAACTAAGACGAGACTTCAAACAGTCTTCTATCCCTTTTTTCCTGACCATCCGCGCCTTTGTGTGGTACGATGTCTGCAACGGTATGAGGAGCGGACTGCACAATTGCGGTCTGTTGCTTATAGTCAGTTATTAGTTTCCTATGTCAAGCCTCATCTTCCGGTAACCTCGGCTACCTTAGCCAGGTGGGTGAGGGCAGCCATGGATTTGGCTGGTATTGACGTTTCTCTTTTTGGTGCCCACTCTTCTAGAGGGGCGATGGCCACTAAGGTGGTCACGTCAGGGGGTTCACTCTCGGACCTTTTATTAGCTGCTGATTGGTCGTCTGAGTCGACCTTTAGGCAGTTCTATTTTCGGCCGCAGGAACATGTTTCTGTGTCTGTCCTATGAACGTGTATGTTCGCATATTTCCTGATTAAACTTGTTTAGCTTTAAACTTGCAAGATATGAGCCTCCTGTCTGATATATAAATCGGGATTTTCCTAGCTACCGTGACGGAAAATCTAAGTTATATGAAGATAGGAGGCGAGTATCTTCCCTCCCTTCCCACCCTGTTACGGTGTGTTTTCTCGTTTCAGGATATTGAAGAACGGATCCTGCATCTACGCAGCAGAATATGAGAAGTCCCTGAGTGACAGCTGTTCTGTTTTGTTCCAGTTGAAACACAGTTGCTGGGGGCCCAGTTGGCCCTGACGTCTAGTTCCGGAGATGGAATTCGTTTGCCGTCGGAGTGTATCCGGGGTATCAAGATGCCATGCGCTGTTCCGAAGTTCGCACAAAAGAAAGAGGAAGAGGAGGTCCAGCCAGCCCCTTATATAGGGTCTCCGTCCCAGGGGAGGGGATTCCAAGGGCTGCTGGGAGTTGTAGTTTTAATAAAAAAAATTCTAATGTTAATGAAATAAATTCTCTGTAATTTTTCTGCTATGGGCATTAAAAAGAAAGGTTTAATGCAAGATACTCGCCTCCTGTCTTCATATAACTTAGATTTTCCGTCACGGTAGCTAGGAAAATCCCGATTTATTCATATTTCCTGCAGAGAGCTCTGAGGGGCTGGAACCATCTGGCCAATCACAGCTCTCTGTGGGAAATATGAATAGGTGTATATATACGGCAGGGGCGTACCTAGAGCATTTGGCACCCGGGGCGGACCCTTTTTTTGGCACACCCCCCCACCCACACACACACACACACACGCACCCCCCCCCCCTTAATTACACCACCTCCCTCCCCTCCCCCCAGGAGCAGACTGACAACACTCGGCGCCCCGGACCAAAAAAAAGGCAAGGGCCCCTGCTAGGCTCTGCAGCTCCTCAGTCTTCTGCCACGCTCCTATTCCACCCAAATCCAACACACAATAAACTAAAATTTATATATGTAAGAAACACTTTAACATAGGTAAATTTCTATGACCAATAATACTGGTATACAAGGAGTAAATATATACCACCACACAATAACTGGATAATACCGCCATACTGTACTGAATAAAACCACCATACACAGAGCAGTATACTATGAAGGATCTGTATACAATATAAGTGATTATACACAGGACCATATGGCGGTAGATATAAGCTGTACACAGGATGTGTATACCATATAAGTGATTACAGTTACATTTTGAGACTCACAATTACGTCTTTTCTGATCAGCGGCGTCCTCTTTCCTTTTCTTCTCCGTCCGGATAAGACCACCATGTGGATCTCTTAACATCTGCAGGAAAAACATGTCAGACTCTGCATATATTCAGTGCCCTCCTCTACACAATCTTTCCATCTATAGGCCCACAAACTGTAATAATGCCCTCCTTGGTGTCCTGCACAGTAAAAGGGCAGGTAGGTAGGTAGCCAGGTAACCCCCTCTTTCCCATAGGTATATGCAGAGTTACACCCCCCCTCTCTTTCCCATAGGTATATGCAGAGCTACGCTACACCCCCCCTCTTTCCCATAGGTATATGCAGAGCTACGCTACACCCCCCCCCCTCTTTTCCATAGGTATATGCAGAGCTACGCTACACACACCCTCTTTCCCATAGGTATATGCAGAGCTTAACCCCCCCACCCCCTCTTCCACATAGATATATGCAGAGCTGCAACCCCCCCCCCCTCTTTCCCATAGGTATATGCAGAGCTAAACCCCCCCTGTTTCCCATAGGTATATCTAGGGGGTATACCGGTTCATACCGAATTCCTAATTTTTGGGGCTGCACGATATGAATTTTCCCCCATACCGCAATACCGGTTAGGCCCCTCCCCCTCGGTAATGTATTATCAGCCTAGCACAGCACTGTCCCCACATCGGGGAACTAATCCTATGTTACCCGCCAGCACTGTTCTGCTCCCCCCAATTAATGATCAGCCCAGCTGGGTACTACCCACATATGTCAAGCACTGCTCTACTCCTCTTTGTTGGGGGCCGCCGGGCGCTGGAACTCTATACTGTACGCCAGTGGTCTCCAACCTGCAGACCTCCAGATGTTGCAAAACTACAACTCCCAGGATGCCCGGACAGCCGGCGATGGAACTCTCTGTACGCCAGTGGTCTCCAACCTGCGGACCTTCAGTTGTTGCAAAACTACAACTCCCAGCATACCAGGACAGCCAACGGCTGTCCGGGCATGCTGGGAGTTGTAGTTTTGCAACAGCTGGAGGTCCGCAGGTTTGAGACCACAGCTGTACACTGTATACCTATGCCCGAGCTGCAAAAGATACAGAAAATAAACTTAACTCATCCATGTCGGCCGCACTCTGGGGACGGGAAGGCCAGACAGCCGTCAGCCTATCACTGGCCAGAGCGATGCCCCGCCCTGGCCAGTGATAGGCTGAGCCCACTGTCATGTATGAAGCCGGCTTCTTACATGATAATGGGCTCAGCCTATCACTGGCATGGGCGGGGCATCGCTCTGGCCGGTGATAGGCTGACGGCTGTCCGGCATTCCCGTCCCCAGCTTGCGGCCAACGTGGGTGAGTTAAGTGTTTATTTTCTGTATCTTTTGCAGCCCGGGTATTGGTATACAGCTTACAGCAGTGGTCTCAAACCTGCGGACCTCCAGCTGTTGCAAAACTACAACTCCCAGCATGCCCGGACAGCCGTTGGCTGTCCGGGCATGCTGGGAGTTGTAGTTTTGCAACAACTGGAGGTCTGCAGGTTGGAGACCACTGGCGTACAGTGAGTTCCATCGCCGGTGGCCCACATGATTTTTGGGGGGGGAGCTGAACACCACGCCCGGGTCACATGATAGGTGCGGGGGGGGGGGTGCAGAACAGCGCTGGCAGGTCACATGATTTTGGGGGGGGGGGGATACCGTTATATACCGTGGAACAGCCGTAAGTTAAAAAAAATACCGTGATACACATATACGGTCATACCGCCCAGCCCTAGGTATATGCAGAGCACCCCCCCCTCTCCTCCCTTCCCTAAAGGTATATGCAGAGCACCCCCCATTCCCCCTTCCCTATAGGTAAATGCAGAGCACCCCCCCTCTCCCCTATAGGTAAATGCAGAGCACCCACCCCTCTCCCACCCTTCCCTATAGATAAATGCAGAGCACCCCCCCTCTCCCCCCTTCCCTATAGGTATATGCAGAGCACCCCCCTCCCCCCTTCCTTATAGGTATATGCAGAGCACCCCCCTCTCCCCCCCTTCCCTATAGGTAAATGCAGAGCACACCCCCTTCCCCCCTTCCCTATAGGTAAATGCAGAGCCCCCCCTCTCCCCCCCTTCCCTATAGGCAAATGCAGAGAACCCCCCCCCCTTCCCTGTAGGTATGTGCAGAGCAAAAAAGCAGTGATCTCCTCAGCTGCAGGGCCCGCGTCTTCTCCCCTCCACAGTACAGGCGCTGATAAGTGACGTCACCGGCGCCTGTACTGCGTGCTGCGTGGGGCGGAGGTCACGTCTCCTCTGTGTAGCTGCAGATGCGGCTCACACAGAGGGGACGCCTTCTCCTGTATGTACGTGTATCGTGCATACAGGAGAATGTAGCGCTTACTGCTGGGGATCTGGGAGGATTGTCCCGGAACTCAGCAGCGGTGGCGGCGGGTCAGTCCGCCCCTGGCACCCCCCTTGAGAGTGGCACCCGGGGCGGGCCCCCCCTTGGTACACCACTGATATACGGCAGTGCAGGCGACCATAGAAGAGTGGCCGTCCGCATCTATACATTATACAGGAGGATCCCAACGGGTGTCAGAAGTGACCCAGGTGATATGTCAATTAGTACAGGTACTACTACTCCCATCATGAAACAGTGTGTTCCATGCTGGCAATAGTAGTACAACCTAAAAAATTTAAAAATAAATAAAAGAGAGGAAAACACACACACACTACATTTTTATTATTGTCGGCTACATTTTTAGTGTCCTGCCTGCCCACATAAATTGATCCCTGTTTAACCCCTTAACGACCACGAGCATATACTTATGCTTGTGGCTGGCTCCCATTATGTGAAGCGCGCTCAGGAGCTGAGCGCGCTTCATACCCGGCAGGTCCCGGTTGCTAACAGCAGCCAGGACCCATGGCTAATACGGACATCACTGATTGGGCTGATATCCAGAATTAACCCTTTAGATGCCGCAAGCGGTGAAATCACGGTGTCCCGAACAGCTGAGAGGACAGTGGGAGGCTTCTTACCTTGTCTCCCACCATCGGATCGTCGCTCTGCTGCTCCATGCCTGAGATCCGGGCTGGAGCAACAGAGCACCAATAACACTGATCAATGCAATGCTTTGGCATAGCATTGAACAGTGTCTGCAATCAAGGTATTGCATGTTATAGTCCCATATGGGGGCTGTAACATTACAAAAAAAAAGTGTAAAAAAATAGTTAATAAATGTGATGTAACCCCTTCCCTAATAAAAGTTTGAATCACCCCCCTTATCCCATAAAAAAAAGTAAATAAAATAAACATATGTGGTATTGCCGCGTGCGTAAATGTCCAAACTATAAAAATATTATGTTAATTAAACTGCACGATCAATGGAGTACATTTTAAAAAATCCAAAGTCCAAAATTGCGTATTTTTGGTCACTTTGTATACCCTAAAAATATTTATCAAAAAGTCCCATCAAAACAAAAATGATACCGATAAATTTCAGATCACGGTGCAAGAAAAATGAGCCCTCATAAATCCCCGTATACGGAAAAATAAAAAAGTTATAGGGGTCAGAAGATAACAATTTTACACATATTAATTTTGGTGAATATAGTTATAATTTTTTTTAAAGTAGTAAAATAAAATGAAACCGATATAAATTAGATATCTTTGTAACCATATGGACCTACTGAATAAAGATATAGTGTCATTTTTACAGAAAAGTGTACTGCATAGAATCGTAAGCCCCCAAAAGTTACAAAATGAGGATTTTTTTTTTCAATTTTGCCCCACAAATATTCTTTTTTTTGGTTTTGCCGTAAAGTTTGTGGTGAAATAATTGATACCTTAAAAAGTACAATTGGTGGCGTAAAAGTATGCTCTCATATGGGTCTGTTGGTGCAAAATTGAAAGCGTTATGATTTTTAGAAGGTGATGAGGAAAAAACGAAAAAGCAAAAACGGAAAAACCCTGCATCCTTAAGGGGTTAAAAATGTATTAAAATTTCGTTATAATAAAGATAAATATCGTTAATTACAATTTTTTCCATCACTACTGTATATTTTTTCATGTGTTTTTTTTAATGGTACCCTACGAAATTTTATTAAAAAAGGTATCTCCATCACTTTTTTGGATCGCTAAAGTTCATATTTTCTCCATTATTGCCTCCTAAATGGACCATTCTAATAATGGATGCAAACTGATGCAAAGGTATGCATTTAGTGGCATCCATTTGCATCAGTTTTTCATCCATTAGCATCAGCCATCGGCAGACTCCCGAAGTCGGGACTACTACTACTCCCATCATAGAACAGACTTGCTTCCATGATGGGAGTAGTAGTTCTCAGGCTGCGGGAGTCTGATGGTGGCTGGGGAGGCTACATTAGTGTTTGTACTACTATGCCCATCATGGAACAGAGTCTGTTCCATGTTGGGGGTAGTAGTACAGGGGATAGGGTTTGATCGCACCGGGTCTCACTTCTGAGACCCGATACGTTCAGCAGTTATAAAGCAGGGGAGCAAGCGGCATGCTCTGCTCCCCTGCGATGTATATACTGTGTAAACTTTCATTTTTAAATCCCCCGCCGGGAGCCCTGAATTACCGGCACCGAGGAGCTATTCAGGGCTCTTTTAAACTACTTTTAATTTATTGGCCCTTGTGTGTTTATAATAATTAATTGGCCCCATTGTGCTTATTCCCCCTCCCACTGTCTGCTCCTCATCTTCTTGGAGCAGGGCAGCAGCGGGCCATGTCGTGAACCGGTGGCGGTGAATGAATGAATGAAGCCGACATGTCCCGCATGTAGGCTTCATTCATTCATTCACTGCCGACAACATGTCCCCGCTGCTGCCCTGCTCCTAGTGCAATCAGCACACTGCTGGCACATGTCTATTCTCTGCTGCTCATTTCTGTACCCGACAGTGATGAGTAGCAGTGATGAGAAGAGATGTGTCCTGGCAGTGCGCTGATTGCGCTAGGAGCAGGGCAGAAGCGTGAACATGTCGGGCGGCATCGACAAATGAATGAATAAATGAAGCCTACATGCGAGACATGTTGGCTTCATTCATTCACCGCCACCGGTTCCCGACATGTCCCACTTCTGCCCTGCTCCAAGAAGATGAGGAGCAGACAGCGGTGTGATAAATCCCTATCCCCAGTACTACTACCAACATGGAACAGACTCCGTTCCATGATGGGGATAGTAGTACAAACATTAATGTAGCCTCCCCAGCCGCCGGCAGACTCCCGCAGCCAGGGAACTACTACTCCCATCATGGGAAAAAAAGCTGTTCCATGATGGGAGTAGTAGTAGTCCTGGCTGTGGGAGTCTGCTGACATCTGATGCTAAAGGATGAAAAACTGGTGCAAATGGATGCCACTAAATGTCATCCCTCTGCATCAGTTGCATCTGTTATTAGAATGGTCCATTTAGGAGGCAATAATGTAGAAAATTTGAACATTAGCAATCCAAAAAAGTGATAGAGATACCTTTTTTTTTTATAAAATTTCGTAGGGTACCATTAAAAAAATATTAAAAAAGATACAGTAGTGATGGAAAAAATTGTACTTAACACAATTTATCTTTATTACAACAAAATGTTAATTCATTTTTAAACAGGGATCACTTTATGTGGGTGGGCAGGGACCTAAAAATGTAGCCGACAATAATAAAAATGCAGAAAGGGGCTATTTAAATGTAAAAATAATATATTTTTTATAACTAATTTTTACATTTTTTTATTTGTAATGTATTTTAATATTGTGTTTAATAAAGTGTGTGTATCTGTGTTTACCATTTTTTTTTTCCTCAATTTTTTTAAAGGGAGCTGTAGTACCTGTACTAATAGACAGACCACAGCGGGTATCACTCCTGACACTCGATGCGGCTTTTTCCTGCACTCGCATCTCTGCACTATACTCCGGCTGGCTAGTGATGTGAAAAGAATTCACATCACTTATTAATATTTCCCGGAGAGAACTGTGATTGGCCAGATGGGTCCAGCCAATCACAGCTCTCTGCAGGAAATATGAATAATAGGTATATATACAGCATATACTCGTACTACAGGGGGACCAGAGAAGAGCGGCCACCCGCATCTATACATTATACAGGACAATCACATCAGTTGTCAGAAGTGAAACTTGCTGCGATCTGTCTATGAACGCAGGTACTACAGCTCCCAGCATGGAGCAGAGTGTGCTCCATGTTGGGAGCAGTAGTACCTGAAGTTAAGGGCAGATCACAGCAGGTGTCACTCCTGACACCCGATGCGATCGTCCTATCTAGATGCGAGAAAGCCGCCCGCATCTATAGATTTTACAGGATCTGTCTATTAGCACAGGTACTTTCTTCTGCACAGGTTTTGGTAAATCTCCCCCATAGATACATAGATAGATACATAGATAGATATGAGATAGATAGATATCCTTTTTCAATCTTGGCTTATAATACCATACCATATTTTAATATGGCCAGTTTTAAGACTCCTAGGGAGTTATGGTGGCAATTATTTTCCTTAAAGAGTTATCTAAACCACTCTGGTCAGATGATGCCAAAATTAAACTTTTGATGGGAATCCAATACTGCCCATCACCCTGAGCACACCATCCTTACAGTAAAACATGGTGGCGGTGGCATCATACTGTGGGAAGATTCTCTTCAGCAGGTACAGGAAAACTGGTCAGAACTGATGGAAAGATGGATTGAGACAAATACAGGGCAATTCCTGAAGAAAATCTGATGAGGTCTGCAAAAGACATGAGACTGGAATGGAGGTTCAATAGGGGAGATTTATCAAAACCTGTTTAGACTCCTATCTGAAAACAGAGAGGAGGGGGTTACAGAGCAGCCTGCAATGATTGGATGAAGATACACAGCACAGCAGACTCAGGGGGGAAGTGAATGCATAATAAATAAGGGCGGGCTCAGTGCTAGCCTCAGACACGCCGCTTTCTGAGCTGTCAGAATGAGAAAGCAGCAGAACAGGCCAAATACAGAAGCATATATATATAAGCATTATTTTTTTACTGATAAGAGAGGTACATTTTACATGGCACTGTTAGATTCAAATACTTTTTATATGTTGTTACTGATGAAAATTAAAGACCTTTTGTAATATGGTTGTTAATTTTTTTTTTTTATATTTAACAGCTCCTGAAAATTCCACCACTAGGGGTCCCCATGGCTACTGGGATACTAACCAGTCCTGCAGCAGCCTCAGCTTGTCCATGAGTCATAGAAAAGAGATGACTCATGGACAAGGCTGCATGAGCCGACACACCAATCCCCTCCCACCACAACAAGGTGGGACACGCCCCCGCTAATGAAAAGAGGAATATTTATAATAAATAAAGGTAATAGAGACATAAAAAATTTGATATAGATGGTCAGGATTAGGTACAGAGTAACTTTTTTTTTGTGTGGGATTTGACAGGTATACTTTAAGCCAAAAATAACATTGCAACTGCATCAAGTCCACTAATCAATTCCGTGGTTCACTCCATTCACAGTCAGGTGCATGCAATGTCAGGCCCTGACCTCCTGGGCCCCCAGAAGTAAAGCAGTGTGTGGCTCTTTAACTGAACAATAGGAATCATTAAAGGGGTACTCCGCTGCTCAGTTTGTTCCAAACGCTGAGCAGCGGAGTACCCCTTTAAATATATTGTGCAAAGTTTCACAGTATATTTGTAACACTGTGAAATCAGAAGAATTTCAAATGCTATTAATAAATTAATTAGAGCGCCAAATTAAGAAATGGAATTGCATGCGGTCTTCATTCAAAACACAGGAAACATAAAGTCTTTGAAATGTTAATTGTACAATTTAAAGACGCATCCAACTCATTCCTCTGTAAGAAAGCCATTATTTGTCAATTAGTCACACATCTTAATTAGAGAAATTCTGCTGATTAAAATATGTTGGACGTCACTTTGTGCCATTCTTGTACCGTTATAAGGATGAGGTAGCAACAGGTTTATAGCTTCACAGATGCACATTCATTAGGCTGATAATGAGATGCGGGGTTCTCACACAACACAAATCAATCAAATGTTCTGATCTAGATCTAGAAGCCGCAACAAAGACCAAATCATTTTTCAGGCATTTAGTTACTGGTTAATGGAAAAACACAAAGCAGTAAAACAGAAAATACATCTGCTTTGTATACTGCATACTATATGGACTTAAAGGGGTACTCCAGTGGAAATTATTTTTTTAAATCAGCTGGTGCAAATGAGAAAAATGTGGGTTGGGTGCCGGTCACTTTTTCTGTATATAGCCCAGGTTACTGAAATGGGCTCCAACACCCCAGGAGTGTATAAAGTCTAAATAAATTATATATTATTATCAGGGCTCAAGTCCTGCAGGAACTCATGGGAACGGAGTCCCTGCACTTTTTCCACAGCAGGAACACAGTTTCTATTAGCAGGAGTCCTGCAGGACCAGCCCTTAAAGAGTTACTCTGCCCCTAGACATGTTATCCCCTATCCAAAGGATAGGGAATAAGATGTCTGTACGCGGGGGTCCCGCTGCTAGGGAACCCGCGATCTCGGTTGCGGCACCCCAGACATCCAGTGCATGGAGCGAACTTCGCTCCGTGCCAGATGACTGGTGATGCAGGGCAGAGGCTTGTGATGTCACAGTAATGTTCCCTCAAGGCAAGTCTATGGGAGGGGGCGTGACAGCCGTCACGCCCCCTCCCATAGACTTGCATTGGGGGGCCGTGATGTCATGAGCCTCTGACGCTTCACCCAAAGCTCTAAACGAACGACGTGCGGCAGGGAGAACGTGGGGGTCCCCAGCGGCAGGACCCCCGGGATTACATATCTTATCCGCTATCCTTTGGATAGGGTATAAGATATCTAGTACCCCTTTAAGTGGAAATCTAGGGTGAGTTCCCACACTTTTTTCCCAGGACTTGACCCCTGATTATTATCTAATCTGCTGAAGAATGGATCTTTATCCTGAAACGCGTCCAGATATTCTATTTATTATAGACTAATAATAATAATAAAACCTTTTCATCATCGTCATCACCTTTATCTTAACTGCCCTTTCAAATCTGCCGTGTGAATTACCAGTATCCCGCCAGGATTACACGAGGATGCTGTCCCACCTGGCTCATCCTCCACATCCATCGCATCCATTCAAGCCAAGCAACGCAGATCGTTACTCACCAAGGAAGCGGCGCAGTCCGCAATTCATCCACATTCCACAAAACATCCCGTACCTGCTGTGTAGCTAGTGCCGCACGCATGAGCTAGCAGAGTGGCAGACGACGGCTAAACCACCACAGAGCAGTTACGCAACGGAGAGGAGAAGCATGGCATGACAGCCACAGGTATTTCAATAAATAATTCTCTGGATCGTGCTTCAATAATAATAATATGAACAATTTATTAAAATAAGATAAATAGACTATGATTAGTTACTTCTCACAGGGCCCATGTGAGAAGAACATATACAATAAAAACAACCCTTCAATAATAATTGTGCATAAAATGAAATATGAATAACAAGGATTATGACAACGCCTCTTACCCAGGTTGCCACAATAAGGATCGGTAATATATATTTGAAACTGTTGCAGATTGTCTAATTATTATAAGGATACATTATATTCTGAACATTTAAAGAGGCAAACGATCACTTAGGCACCTTCAGCTACATTTCGCTTGTTTTGTACAGTCGGTGCCTGCATACCAGCGGACGAACACCAGCTGCACATTAGAAACTAAATCTATGCCAGTGATATTGTCATAATGCCAGTGATATTGTCATAATCCTTGTTATTCATATTTCATTTTATGCACAATTATTATTGAAGGGTTGTTTTTATTGTATATGTTCTTCTCACATGGGCCCTGTGAGAAGTAACTAATCATAGTCTATTTATCTCATTTTAATAAATTGTTCATATTATTATTATTGAAGCACGATCCAGAGAATTATTTATTCAAATACCTATAATTATACTTACTCACTTAGAAGGTCTGGGCAATTTTGTCATATTTGTAAATTACTTCTATTAAAAAATCTTAAAGGGGTATTCCAGGCCAAAACTTTTTTTCATATATCAACTGGCTCCGGAAAGTTAAACAGATTTGTAAATTACTTTGATTAAAAAATCTTAATCCTTCCAATAGTTATTAGCTTCTGAAGTTGAGTTGTTTTTTTCTGTCTAACTGCTTTCTGATGACTCACGTCCCAGGAGCTGTGCAGTTCCATCATGCACAGCTCCCGGGACGTGACATCATCATTGAGCAGTTAGACAGAAAACTTCAGAAGCTAATAACTATTGAAAGGATTAAGATTTTTTAATAGAAGTAATTTACAAATCTGTTTAACTTTCCGGAGCCAGTTGATATATAAAAAAAAGTTTTTGCCTGGAATACCCCTTTAATCCTTCCAGTACTTATTAGCTGCTGAATGCTACAGAGGAAATTACTTTCTTTTTGGAACACTGATGACATCATGAACACAGTGCTCTCTGCTGACATCTCTGTCCATTTTAGCAATCATGCATAGCAGATGTATGCTAAGGGCAGCATGGTGGCTCAGTGGTTAGCACTGCTGCCTTGCAGTGCAGGGGAATTGGGTTCAAATCCCACTAAGGACAACACTAAAAAAATCATTATTATTATAATAACGTCAGCAGAGAGAACAGTGCTCGTGATGTCATCAGAGAGCATTCCAAAAAGAAAAGAATTTCCTCTGTAGTATTCAGCAGCTAATAAGTACAGGAAGGATTTTTCAATAGAAGTAATTTACAAATATGTTTAACTTTCTGCCACCAGTTGATTTAAAAGAAAAAAGGTTTTCACCGGAGTACCCCTTTAACCCCTTCCCGCAAATTGACGTTTATAAACGCCCTAAGTGCGGTCCCTGTCTATAACGTGGGGTCCCGGCGGGACCCTGCATCATAGCGGGATGGTCCCGGCGCCTATTCACAGCCGGAACCCGCGGCTAATAGCGCGCGGCTGCGATCGTTCGGCCACACGCTATTAACCCTTCCGATGCGGCGCTCAAAGCTGAGCGCCGCATCGAAAGTGAAACTAAATGCTTCCCAGCTGCTCAGTCGGGCTGATTGGGGTCATTGCGATAACATCACGAGGCCCCGATCAGCTACCCGGAGAGAAGAAGGTCTCTTACCTTCTCCGGCGGTGTCTGGGCTCCGATTGATTACTCCCAGCATGAGTTACAGGCTGGAGCAATCAATCACCGATTTCACTGATTGTTGCCATGCAAGGCAGCAGTCTGTGAATGAAATCAGCCATTGCAAGCTGATAGGTCTCTATGGCACCTATCAGCTTGCAAAAAAAAAGTGTTAAAAAAAAGTTAACCCTTTCAGGTATTCCCTTCTTAATTAATAGTTTATATCACCCGGCATTTCCTAGCAATAAAATAAAACAGTGTAAATAAAAATAAAAATACACATATGTGGTATCACCGTGTGCGGAAATGTCCGAATTATAAAAATATACCGCTTTTTAAACCGCACGTTCAATGGCGTACGCGCAAAAAAATTCCAATATCCAAAATAGCGCATTTTTTATCCCTTTTTATACCACAAAAAAGTGAACAAAAAGTGATCAAAAAGTCTGATCAGAACAAAAACTTCAGATCACGGCGCAAAAAATGAGCCCTCATAGCCCCCTGAACACAGAAAAATAAAAAAGTTATAGGGCTCAGAAAATGACAATTTTAAACCTATACATTTTCCTGTTTGTATTTATGATTTCTTTCTGAAGTAATGCACAATCAAACTTATACAAGTAGGTTATCATTTTAACCGTATGGACCTACAGAATAATGATAAGGTGTCACTTTTACCGAAAAATGTACTGCGTAGAAACGGAAGCCCCCAAAATTTATAAAATGGCATTTTTTCTTCAAGTTTGTCGCACAATGAATTATTTTTCCGTTTTGCCGTGGATTTTTCGGTAAAATGACTAATGTCACTGTAAAGTAGAATTGGTGGCACAAAAAAATAAGCCATAATACAGATTTTTAGATGTAAAATTGAAAGGGTTATGATTTTTTAAAGGCAAGGAGGAAAAAATGAAAATGCAAAAACGTGAAATCGCTCAGTCCTTAAGGGGTTAATACCAAGGATATATCCAATGCAGAATTCCATTAGAGGTGGGAGGACTACAGATCCCAGCCTGCCTCAAAAAAACTATACTTATGATAAGCAGCATTCTTAGACTTTTTATTTCATGCACTGTTTTATTGTATAACATATATTTGTATACACTGGAGGTGAGTTACAAGGGCTCTGTGACTGCATCATCTAGTTTACAATCTGATATATTTTTATTAATAAATGTATATATATGGCACCTATTTATGGTAATCTACTCATATACCTTCAGAGAATAGCACTATAACCATCCTTTTTGATCTTGGTTCGCAATACTGTTTACTTGCACATATACCTGTCACTTATAGGAGAATATTTTCCTATCATTGTTTATACATACGGTATATATATATATATATATATATATATATATATATATATATATATATATATAACCTAGAGGACTGAAATACCATTTTCGTTATTTAGATTTGTAAATGACTTCTAGATAAAAAATCTTAATCCTTTCAGTACTTAACAGCTGCTGTATACAACAGAGGAATTTGTGTAGTTCTTTTCAGTCTGACCACAGTGCTCTCTGCTGCCACCTCTGTCTGTATCAGGAACTGTCCAGAGCATGAGCAAATCCCCATAGCAAACCTCTCCTGCTTCGGACAGTTCCTGACACTGACAAAGTTGTCAGCAGAGAGCACTGTGGTTGGACCGGAAAGAACTATACAACTTCTTGGAGCATACAGCAGCTGATAAGTACTGGACGGTTTAAAGCATACCTGTCAGAAGCTCATGACTTTCCTGCAGCCCTGTCAATTACTCATGGTGTCCATTGGACACTACAGGACTGGTATGTGTCCAAGGAGGCAGGGGGTCCCCTAGTAGCCACTGTGCTCTCTGCTGCCACCTCTGTCCATGTCAGGAACTGTCCAGAGCAGGAAAGGTTTGCTATGGGGATTTACTCCTACTCTGGACAGTTCCTGACATGGACAGGGGTGTCAGCAGAGAGCACTGTGGTCAGACTGAAAAGAACAACTCAACCTTCTCTGGAACATACAGCAGCTGATAAGTACGGGAAGGATTAAGATTTTTTAAAAGAAGTAATTTACAAATCTGTTTAACTTTCTGTCACCAGTTGATTTAAAAAAAATAACATGTCTTTTTTTATGCATCTAGCTTCTGTATTTGTCTCACAAATCCCTCTGTTCTCCTGCTCACTCATTCTGACACCCATTGCTCAGTAAGGGGGCATGTCCGAGGTAAGCACTGAGACCGCCCTTACTCACATGCATTCACTTTCTTCATGAGTCTGCTGTGCAGTGCTGGATCTCTGCACTTAATCACTGCCGGTGTGAGGTGTTTTTTTGCGCCCCCGTAGATCCATGCGTCCGCTCCTCCCCCAGCTCTCCGAACACTTCCGAAGCTAGAACTGGGCGAGGGCAGAGCAAGGGGAAGGAGGAGGTTCACGCCCCCTTTCTCATCTCCCTGAGCTCGGCTGCTCGGCTGGACGCAGATCTCTATGGCCACGCCCCCTCCCTGAGGACGTAAATCTCCACGGCAGGTCCCCTCCCACATCTCCCCTCCCTGAGGACGTAGAGCAGTGCTCCCAATGAGCTCTATGTGTAAAGGGGGACATACTGCACGGGCTAAATGTCCCCCTTTAGCCCGTGCAGTATGTCCCCCTTTACACATAGAGCTCAGTATGTCTCCCTTTAGCTTGTGCAGTCTTTAGCCCGTACAGTATGTCCTCCTTTGTCCCCCTTTAGCCTGTAGCCCGTGCAGTATGTCCCCCTTTGAGGGGACCTGCCATGGAGATCTGCTGGGGGAGATGAGGGAGGGGACCTGCCGTGGAGACGTACGTCCTCAGCTCGGGGAGATCTATGTCCTCAGGGAGGGGGCGTGCCATAGAGATCTGCGTCCAGCCGAGATGAGGGAGGGGGCGTGAACTTTCTCCTTCGCCTTGCTCTGCCCTCCCCCAGTTCTAGCTTCGGAAATGTTCGGAGAGCTGGGGGAGGAGCAGACGCATGGATCTACGGGGGCGCAAAAAACCACCTCACACCGGCTGTTCTGTAATCCCCTTCTCTCTGTTTTCATTCTGCAGATAGGACAGGAGTGAGCACAGATTAGTGCTAGTCCCTCCCTCACATCCTGGGCCTTCACCACCTAGCCTGTGCTTCAGCTGGGACAAAGATAATGCTTCAGTCAGACAGGATTATGTTCTGGATGGTATGGGGTCCCCTAGTGGTCTTTTCGATAAGCCATGATATAAAGTAAATTAGAATGGGTAATGTTTTGCTAAGATGTACAACATATAAAAAGTTTTGGATTCTGACAGTGCCTATTTCAGGATTGGACACATACGGGTAAATCTGCTCTTCTAAGAAGACTTTCTATAAGATTGAGTAATTTGTCCATAGGAATTACTTTCCATTCATCCAGAAGAGCATTTGTCAGGTCAAACACTGATGTTGGATAAAAGGACCCATTTTATCTCCATTTTAGTTTATCCCAAATGTTTTGAGTTTTCAATGGGGTTGATTGAGATCAAGACTCTGTGAAGCCAGACAAATAGTTCTACACCAGGCTCCCTCAACCATACGTTAATGAGCGATAGGGGCAGGATACGGCTAGACAGCCTATTGGAGTGCCACTTTGAAGTTTTCTGAGTGAAAACCTGTGGGCAGGCCGGGCAATGCAATTTTACAGCCTCGTCGGGGATCATGGGCACAAGGGATTCCTACAAATGCTCACTGTCCCTAAAGTGGACTGTAGTAGGTCTAAGGTGCTATGGTATGCAGGGAATCAAGTATGAGTAGTGAGAGTAGTGCCGAGTATAGACAAACCACACAGGGTTAATAGAAATAAGCTCTAATTTAGACCTGGGTACACCCTGAAATTTGCTTAGTACAGTGTTTCCCAACCAGGGTGCTTCCAGCTGTTGCAAAACTACAGCTCCCAGTATGCCCGGACAGCCGAAGGCTGTCCGGGCATACTGGGAGTTGTAGATTTGCAACAGCTGGAGGCACCCTGGTTGGGAAACACTGGATTAGTAAATATAGTGGTCCCTAAAGTTTTTATCCTGTTTGTTCACCCATATAATGAGGCCAGGTTTCCACTGGGAAAACACACCCTAAAAATCGCCACATGCTATTTTTTTTTAAACGACTTATCCAGATTAGTTAAAAATGAATAGAGAATTATGAAACTTTAGCATTTTCACGCTTCTTTGGTGTTTTTTTTTTTTTTTTTTTTGGCTAAGTCACAGTTTTAAAAAAATCAAAGCATGTTGAGACTGTTGTTTTTTCAGGGAATCTTGCCATTTTCTTCTCCCATAGATATCTATGGGAAGTAAAATAATGCAATGTGGGCTTAACAATGTCGTTTTTAGCAGAAATCCTTGAGTCACATGATAAATGAATCAAATGACTCAACTCAGTAGGGACTCATAAGGCTGGGTTCACACTGCAGAATTTTTGGGCAGAATTTCTGCCGGAGAATGAGCAGGCGGCGCTAGGACCGAGCACACTGCATTGCTGATCCCATAGACTGCAATGCATTTCTGGTTGGATCTTTTGGGAGATCTGCTCAGAAATGCATTGCCATCTATGGGGACGGCAATGTAGTCCACGCGGTCCTAGTGCTGCCAACTCGATCTCCGGCAGAAATTAGGCCCAGAAATTCCACAGTGTGAACCTAGACTAAGGCTAGGTTCACACTACGGAATTTCCGCCTGCAATTCCGCTTTAAAATTGCATGCAGAAATTCCACTTGCTAAAATGCATAGTGTAGTGAATGGGTTTCCGTTCACAAATTCACACTTCGGGATTTGTGAAGCGGAATTTGTGAACGGGAAATCCGCTTGGAAATTTCCGCCTGAACAATGGCGTTGCTCATTCTTCAGGCGGAAATACTCCCGGAATACATTGCAGTCTATTGCAGACTGCAGTGTCTGCACGGTCCGGTCCTGATTCAATCGGCGCTGGCCGCACTCGGAATCTCCGGGCGGAAATTTTCTGCCTGGAGATTCCGCAGTGTGAACCTAGCCTTAGGGTTATAGGTTGACTTGATGGACTCTGGTCTTTTTTTCAACCGTATGAACTATGTTACTATGTAATAAAAAATAAATAAAAATTGCAGGGAAAAACACACACAAAAAAATGCCAAGACTAAAACCCACAATTTTTTTTATTTAAAAAAAAAATAAAAAAATAAAAAACACCACAAAAACTGCAACTTGAGAGTGCAAAATGAGGAGTCAGTTTTTGTGGCTTATTTTTTCTTCTTTTTCTTCTTTTTTTTTTAAATTTTATTTCAGTTGAAAAAATTCCAAAAATAAGTTATACAGAAAGGTAGCCGAAGGGGTTAGGGTTATTCACAGCCCCAATAGGTAATCTTCTCCAAAGGGGCACAGGCTGCTTTACCGATATACTCTCAGCAGAATACTTGTTTTACTTGTTCTTCCTCAGCTTTCCGACAATTGCCCCCCGCAGGGGGTAGACTGACTTATGTAGCCTCTTTGGCCACTCTTGGTTGGCCAAGCTAGGAATTGTTTTAACCCCAAGTGGGTGTGTAAAACAGTATAATACCATTTTAGTTACTTGCTCCGCTATTTTACAGTTTAACCACTAGATGTCAGTATAACACAGATTAAGCATATTGATCAGCAGCTATACAGAACATTGCAGTACAGAGAACATCCTGTGTAACATCTTTGAGAAGACCACCAATTACACAGTAAAGTGGTCTTCTAAGCAGGTGGTCTTCTCATAGAAAATTGGCACATTGTATAATGTATGGTCAAGTGTAAATCCGTCACATAAAATCTGGTCTGGTAAAGAGAGTGGTCTCTTCATAGAGCTGGTCTTCAGGAGAGGTTTCACTGTACTAGAGCTAAATCATGGCAATATGGTTTACCCCCAAAAGTTCTGATCCGGAGTTATGTGCCCAACAACAAAGTTCCTAGAAAAGCATGATGTGGAAAGGACCAAACCCAACCTGTTCTCACAAATTTGGAAGCGTACAATTGTCCATAATGTTAAGATTTTCCTTCATTGGAACTAAGTTACCTAGGCCAACTCCTGAAAAACAAGTCCACAGCATTATTAGTGTTGAGCGGCATAGGCCATATTCGAATTCGCGAATATATGGAAGAATATTCGTCATATATACTCTAAATTTGCATATTCGTAATATTCTCATTTTATTTTCCCATATGCGAAAATTCGCGTATGCGAAAACTAACATATGTGAAAATTTGCATATACAAAAATTAACATAAGCGAAAATTCCCATATGCGAAAATTAGCATATGAAAATTTACACCACACAAGCTGGAAGCAGAGAGGGGTGATCACTCTGATATGTACTGTGAAAAAAAAACCGAATATGCGATATTTGCGAATAAAATTTTCATTGTGAATATTCACGAGCAACACTAAGCATTATTACAAAGAAACATAGAATGTTTCAGCAGATAAGAGCCATTTGGCCCAACTAGTCTGCCCAATATTCTGAATACATATGAATAGTCCCTGGCCCTATCCTATATGAAGGATAGCCTTATGCTTATCCCATGCATGTTTAAACTCCTTCACTGTATTTGCAGCGACCACTTCTGCAGGAAGGCTATTCCATGCACCCACTGCTCTCTCAGTAAAGTAATAATTTCTAAAATTACTCTTAAACCTTTGCTTCTCTAATATAAAACTATGTCATATTGTGGTAGTTTTCCTCTTTTAAATCTCCTCTCCTCCTTTACCGTGTTGATTCCCTTTATGTATTTAAAAGTCTCTATCATATCCCCTCTGTCTCTTCTTTCTTCCAAGCTATACATGTTAAGGTCCTTTAACCTTTCCTGGTCTGTAATAATGACTAGTGTTGCTCGCGAATATTCGCAATTCGAATATTATTCGCGAATATCGCATATTCGCGAATTTCGCGAATATAGCGCTATATATTCGTAATTACGAATATTCGTTTTTTTTTTGTTTTTTTTCTTCACAGTACACATCACAGTGATCACCCCTCTCTGCTTCCAGGTTGTGTGGTGTAAAGAAGGCTGTAATACTACTGTGTGAGACTGGCGTGCGAAAATTAGCATATGCGAAAAATTAGCATATGCTAATTTTCGCATATGCGAATTTCCGTATATGATCATTTTCGCATACGCGAAAATAAAACGAGGGTATAACGAATATTCGAATATTCGCGAATATATGATGAATATTCGTCCATATATTCGCGAATATTCGCGAATTCGAATATGGCCTATGCCGCTCAACACTAATAATGACCTCTAAATCCCTTTCCTCAGATACTGAGGTTAGGTCTGTTTGACAGACTCTATATTCTGCCCTTCGGTTTTTATGTCCCAGGTGCATTATCTTGCACTTATCCACATTAAACTTTAATTGCCAGAGTTCTGACCATTCCTCTAGTCTACCCAAATAATTTTTTACATTTTTGCATATCTCTCCAGGAACATCAATCCTTTTACAAATCTTTGTGTCATCAGCAAAAAGACCAAGACCTTACCATCGAGGCCTTCTACAATATCACTGATAAAGAGATTAAACAAAATGGGTCCCAGTAAAGATCCCTGGGGTACCCCACTGGTAACAAGAATATTCTCTATCAACTACAACCCTCTGTTGTCTGTTACTCGGCCACTGTTTAATCCACTCAACAATATGAGTCCAAGCTCAATGACTGCATTTATTGATAAGTCTTCTATGTGGGACAGTGTCAGAAGCCTTACTAAAATCTAGACTAGCAATGTCTACTGCCCCTCCACCATCTATTATTTTAGTCACCCGAATCAAAAAAATCAATAAGAATAGTTTAACATGGGATTTTAGATGTTATTCTTCCTACACCAAACTTTATAGTTGGCACAATACAGTCAGGCCAATATTGTTCTCCTGTATCCACCAAACCCATCCATCAGACTAGCAGATAAAGAAGTGGGGTCCATTACTCCACAGAACACATTTCCACTCCTCCAGAGGCCACTGGTGGCATGTTCTACATCACTCCATCTGACGCTTCAGGTTTTAGCAACTTTTACGCACTAAGAAGCTCTGGTGCTGACAGTATGGGAGCGGAGGGGCACGTGACAGGGGGAGGATGAACGCAGAGGTAGGGGTTAACTGGTGGGAATTGGGGTGGCGAAAGGGGAGGGCTGGTTGGAGGCACAGTTGCTTGGGGTCTCCGGAGTTGCAGGGCCGTCTGGAGAGCCGCGGCCCACGAGATCCAGCATGCGGCGGTCCCAGGCCCCAAAGAGACTTAGCCTGGAGGTTATCCTGCGCTCGAGCTGCCGCCACGGGACCCTCCGGGTTCCTCCTTCCACTCTGTGCCTGAGCGGTGGGGGGGGGGGGGGCCGGGAGGAATCCCTCGGGGCGGCAGCGAGCTGCGGTGTCGGAGGGAGACAACGTGACTGCGGTGGCTGGAGCCGGGGGTGGTCGGATTCTGCAGCTGGAGCCAGTGATCCGCATGCCGGATGAGAGAGAGTATGTCACCTGCGGCCCGTCCGGCTGTGCGGAGCTTGGCAGGGAAGGCCTCTAGAAAGTGGGCTGCACTGGTTTACTGTGCTGCATCCCTCATGCTGGAGGCGGGGCGGTATCTGTCTTTGGATTCGGGAGGATGCTGCTGAACTACTGGGGGAGGGGCTTAGTGGTAGCCTTGCCCCCTGTTTTGCTTGTGACGCTGATTCCGGGTTGGAGCTGTCTGGTGCTGAAGGGGAGGAGGGGCTCTCACCATATTCAGGGGGCAGGGTGCATGGAGGATTTGTTCTTAGGGGGCACAGTGTGCAGGGTGTGCAGCATGTAGCAGTATTGTATTCAGAGGGTGCAGTGTGTGACAGTATTGTATGTAAAGGGCGAAGTGCTTGGTAATATTGTATTCAGGAGGCACAGTGTGTAGCAGTATTATATTCAGAGGGTGCAGTGTATGGCAGAATTACATTTGGGGTGTACAGTGTTTGGCAGTATTATATTAAATGGGCACTCTCATTAAAACAAATTTTTGCTATTGCACTCCTTATGGTAAAAAAAAAAAATCTTTCTAATATACTTAGTTTAAAGAAATGAAGTTTTCTATGCTTTGTGTTTAAAAAAGCTGCGACTATGTGTCTCCCTACTTGTCCAGAGCACATATCCCATCTATTGCACAGACTTTGGACTCCTGCTGGCCTGGCAGAAGTCTAAAATCAGAAAATGCAGTCTGGAGTGCTGAGGGGGAGGGGGGGGCAGCCTTATCCAATCATAGCTCCTCCCAGGCTTAACTGCCATTTGCTGTTGGTTGCAGAGTTAGGGTACTGCCATTTGCTGTTGGTTGCAGAGTAAGGGTACTGCCATGTGCTGTTGGTTGCAGAGTAAGGGTACTGCCATTTGCTGTTGGTTGCAGAGTAAGGGTACGTTGATGCGCAGGATTTTCTGCTGCAGATTTCATTGTAAACTAAATGACTGAACACAGCTTCTTGGCAGTTACAAATCTTGCGGATCAAATCAGGATCCTGTACATGTGAACGTACCCTAAGGGAGGAAGTTCTCCCCTGTATGGCTTCAGATGATGTCACACCTGCTGGGGAACGCCCCTTCCCAGTCTGCGAATCTGACTGAGCAGAAAATACAGAGCAATATCATGGTAGAAAAATAAAAAATAAATAAAAAAAAAGGCAGGGGGTGATTTGATTGCTAATACTGTTCAGTGCTATGCATAGGGCATAGCATTGATCAGTATTATTGGTGATCTTCTGCTCTGGTCTGCTCCGTCTCAGTCCAGAGCAGAAGACCCCAGGAGACGGCCAGAGACAGGTGAGGGGGACATCCGGCAGCCAAGCTGGATGACCGGATACCAGCGGCAGCGAGGCGGGTGATCCGATCATCCATTTTAAGTGCCGCACTGCAGCGATCTGTATTGATCACGGCATCTGAGGGGATAATGGCGGACATCAGCGTGATCGCTGATGAACGCCATTACCGACGGGTCCCTGGCTGCTGATAGCTGCCTGGACCTGCCGTGCATGATGCGACCACTGGTCCGGTGCTTGCGGTCATTACAGAGCGTAAATGTATGTCATGTGAGCTAAGTACCACGGTACCATGACATACATTAACATCCATTGTCGTTATGTGGTTAAAGAAAGGGTCTCAGAGGCTACTTTTAGGTAGTGTACCTCTTGACAAGAGACAATTGACTGCTTGACATGCCACTATGAGGCATTCACAGACATTTTGCCCATGTTACAGACTTTGAGAGGAGGCGCATCATTCAATGCAGAGAAGCAGAATAATCACTTCAACAAATTGGCCACCATCTAGGCCTTCTGACCTGTTAGGAGGTGTTGGAAGCAGTGGTAATGTGAGGGCACGTACACACGACAGACATAATTTGGGCACCCAGGCAGGCAACCAGTATGGAGGTTTGTGTTATGTGCGCACAAGCAGCTCCAAATGTGCACATCCAGACACTGGTGGCACCTACATCGCACACGCCTGTCTCTGGATCATTACTAGGTACTTAGCAAAAAGAAATACGCTGTCATGGCGCCAATTACATTTCCTGCCATTAATAGCCAGCCACCATTGCTGGTGACATAAACAAGAAACTTGAACTGCTATGGACTGGAACCATATCATCTTTAACAACAAATCCCGGTTCTATTTTGTATCTGACGACAGTGAGATTAGGGGATGGAGGCCTCGTGGTGAGCGCTTCAATCCGGCCTTTGCTGTGGACCAACACATTTCCCCAACTGCTGATGTGATGATCCGGGCAGCCATCACATACAACAGACGGTCACCCTAGTGGTGATTGGAGGGACACTGAAAGGAGATCCTGTGACCACATATGTTGCCTCTCATGGCTTCCAACTGGCATTGTTTAGTAGGATAATGGACGCCCACAAACAAGGGTTTCCAAAGAATATCTCTGCCAGATTGGGACCAGCTGGGACTCCAATTTCGGCAATTTATGAGTGTGCTGGATCTACAGGCCCAGCTGCAACATCTAAGGGCAAATGTGGTGCAGGATGACATGTGAAACCTGGATGCCTCCCTTGTATCTCGTCTGGTATACAGGGTAGAGGTGCCCAACAGGTTACTAGAGTCTCCTTCAATGTTACAGTTTTCCAAAAAAATCTCTCCTTTTGCTCTTAAATTGTCATAATTTCCAAAGATCATCATTCATTTCACATATAGAATATTTAATGCAATTCCTTCTTGGTACATTATATTTTTTTGTCACTGTATGTGTGTGTGTGATAGCTTGGGGGATGTAGGGTATGGGGAGTGTAGCTGTGCGGGTATTAAAGGGTGCTTGTTAACCCTTGCTATTCGTGACGCCAGGGTGGGCTCCTCAATTAAGCTTTTCCGCCCTTCCCAGGAACGATAGGGAGGTAGATGATAATAGGTTTGAGGTAGTGAGTAATAATGGATTGTCCACAACCGGAAAGCTTCTGTAAACAGCGTTAACTTTACCGAAGATTTTCTGTAGACTTCATTAACATAACTCTCTTATCAATAAAACAGCTTCCTTTTCAAGATTGACAATGGTTGGGACTTTAGCTTTAAAAGTCTTAAGTCTATTGCGCTGTTCCACTGGATTTAGGGCAATTAGTTGCGGTCCAGTAGTCACGCTAGCATAAGCAGGAATTAGAGTAAAACTCACGATTTTTGGTTCTGCTGAGGCCGTAGGTTTTGAGGCCTAGCGTGTCTTTGAAAGTTGCGTAGCACACCATCCTGTTAGTCCGGCATCCACGAGAGCAGCAACCCAAGAGAGCGATAATTGGACGCAGCACCCTTATATGGGCAGGGGATGGACTAAAGCTAATTGGTCCAAACTGATGTCAATCACCTTTACAGAGATTTGTGGGTAACATGTGACCCAAGGACCTCCTAAGGTCCTGCAACATACCATAGAGGTTACTAGCATGGTCACATGACCGAAGGTCCAGCGACGCTGAACAAGGTAAGTACTATACATTTCTATACAATATAGATATAATTATTAATATATTCATTTATGAACATCAAAGTTAGACTTAAAGAGAGGCGACTAGGGGCTGTCCCACCTGAGGAACCCTACTAGAGATGAGCGAATTTACAGTAAATTCAATTCGTCACGAACTTCTCGGCTTGGCAGTTGATGGCTTATCCTGCATAAATTAGTTCAGCTTTCAGGTGCTCCCGTTGGCTGGAAAAGGTGGATACAGTCCTAGGAGACTCTTTCCTAGGAATGTATCCACCTTTTCCAGCCCACCGGAGCACCTGAAAGCTGAACTAATTTATGCAGGATAAGTCATCAACTGCCGAGCCGAGAAGTTCGTGACAAATCGAATTTACTGTAAATTCACTCATCTCTAAACCATACTCGAACATAGTTACTCTGACTTTGGGGACCTCTACACTAGGTACTGGATGCAATACGGTACCGGGATACCACATGTGTGTATATATATATATATATATATATATATATATATATACACACATGACTTTGGGGACCTCTACACTAGGTACTGGATGCAATACGGTACCGGGACACCACATGTGTGTATATATATATATATATATATATATATATATATATATATATATATAAATATATATCTATATATAAATAATATATTAAAGACTTCAGTAAGAAGATGACCTTTTACTGTGTGCACGCCACGGACCTTTAATGACATTTTGCCGACTTATGCTGCAAGCATAATGGGAAAATGTAATGGTGACATAGCCTTGCATACATCTATCAGCTGAATAGCTTTTTATTTGCAATTTTTTTAAAGCCACTTTATATGCAATTCCCCCTCCGTATTAATAAAGAAGAACACGTGAGGAATTGTTCACATCATGAAACCAGGACAAATTTATTAGGCCGGGTTCACACTGCGGAATCTCCGGACAGAATTTCCGCCAGAGGTCCCTGGGGCAGAGCCGAAAGATCTGCAAGATCTTTAGCGTAAATTCTGTCCAAAGATTCTGCAGTGTAAACCTGGCCTTAGAGGGGTTAGGCTAGGTCCACACTGCATTGCTGTCTCTTGTTCGCATTCTGCCGGAAACAGGATGCCAACATATACTGTAACGCAGAGTAGCAGACGCCATTAATTTTAAAGGTTGATCAGAGTCACCGCTCAGATGCGCTATTTTCAGCGGACTAAATTAATAGTCAGTACTTTTGAGTTCATTTAAAAAAAATAAAAATAGGCGTACAGCCAGAACGGTGACTCAGGTGGGCTATTAAAATAAATGACATCTTGCGTTACAGTATACATATACAGTGACCCCCCCGACCTACGATGGCCCCGACATACGATAATTTCAACATGCGATAGCCTCTCTCCATCACGTCACGTGCACGCCGTCCCGTCATCCAATAGGAGCGACGTGCGTGCGTAGTCACGTGATGACAGCGACGGAGAGCGAGGATCCCGGGGAAGCAGAGACGTCCGGAGTGGCGGGGACACCACGGGGACACGGCGGCAGCGATGGAGGGCGACATCCAGGGCAGCGTTGACGGGTCCGGAGCGGCGGGGACAGGTGAGTACAGCTTCCTAAACTTTACATTGCACGGATCCCTCAACATACGATGGTTTCAACAAACGATGGTTCATTTGGAACGGATTACCATTGTATGTTGAGGGATCACTGTATACGGTAGCATTCCGCTTTCAGTGGGATTACAATGGATACGTTTAACCAGAGGTGATAATGCAGTGTAACCTTATCCAGGATTACAAAAACAGAGCTTATATCTACCAAAAAACAGCACCACACCATTCTTAACCCCTTAAGGACACAGGGCGTATCCATACGCCCCCGTTTCCAAGTCCTTAACCCCTTAAGGACCAGGCCATTTTACACCTTAAGGACCGGAGCGTTTTTTGCAATTCTGACCACTGTCACTTTAAACATTAATAACTCTGGAATGCTTTTAGTTATCATTCTGATTCTGAGAATGTTTTTTCGTGACATATTCTACTTTAACATAGTGGTAAAATTTTATGGTAACTTGCATCCTTTCTTGGTGAAAAATCCCAAAATTTGATGAAGAAAATGAAAATTTAGCATTTTTCTAACTTTGAAGCTCTCTGCTTGTAAGGAAAATGGATATTCAAAATAAAACATTTTTGGGTTCACATATACAATATGTCTACTTTATGTTTGCATCATAAAATTAATGAGTTTTTACTTTTGGAAGACACCAGAGGGCTTCAAAGTTCAGCAGCAATTTGGAAATTTTTCACAAAATTTCAAACTCGCTATTTTTCATGGACCAGTTCAGGTTTGAAGTGGATTTGAAGGGTCTTCATATTAGAAATACCCCATAAATGACCCCATTATAAAAACTACACCCCCCAAAGTATTCAAAATGACATTAAATAAGTGTATTAACCCTTTAGGTGTTTCACAGGAATAGCAGAAAAGTGAAGGAGAAAATTCACAATCTTCATTTTTGACACTCGCATGTTCTTGCAGACCCAATTTTTGATTTTTTGCAATTGGTAGAAAGGAGAAAATTTTTACTTGTATTTGAAACCCAATTTCTCTCGAGTAAGCACATACATCATATGTCTATGTTAATTGTTCGGCGGGCGCAGTAGAGGGCTCAGAAGGGAAGGAGCGACAAATGGTTTTTGGGGGGCATGTCACCTTTAGGAAGCCCCTATGGTGCCAGGACAGCAAAAAAAACACATGGCATACCATTTTGGAAACTAGACCCCTCGGGGAACGTAAAAAGGGGTAAAGTGAACCTTAATACCCTACAGGTGTTTCACGACTTTTGCATATGTAAAAAAAAAAAAATTTTTACCTAAAATGCTTGGTTTCCCAAAAATTTTACATTTTTAAAAAGGATAATAGCAGAAAATACCCCCCCAAAATTTGAAGCCCAATTTCTCCCGATTCAGAAAACACCCCATATGGGGATGAAAAGTGCTCTGCTGGCGCACTACAGGTCTCAGAAGAGAAGGAGTCACATTTGGCTTTTTGAAAGCAAATTTTGCTCTGGGGGCATGCCGCATTTAGGAAGCCCCTATGGTGCCAGAACCGCAAAAAAAAAAAAAACACATGGCATACCATTTTGGAAACTAGACCCCTCGGGGAACGTAAAAAGGGGTAAAGTGAACCTTAATACCCTACAGGTGTTTCACGACTTTTGCCTATGTAAAAAAATAAAATGTTTTACCTAAAATGCTTGGTTTCCCAAAATTTTTACATTTTTAAAAAGGGTAATAGCAGAAAATACCCCCAAAAATTTGAAGCCCAATTTCTCCCGATTCAGAAAACACCCCATATGGGGGTGAAAAGTGCTCTTCTGGCGCACTACAGGTCTCAGAATAGAAGGAGTCACATTTGGCTTTTTGAAAGCAAATTTTGCTCTGGGGGCATGCCGCATTTAGGAAGCCCCTATGGTGCCAGAACCGCAAAAAAAAAACACATGGCATACCATTTTGGAAACTAGACCCCTCGGGGAACGTAACAAGGGGTAATGTGAACCTTAATACCCCACAGGTGATTCACAACTTTTGCATATGTAAAAAAAAAATAATAATTTTTTACCTAAAATGCTTGGTTTCCCAAAAATTTAACATTTTTAAAAAGGGTAATAGCAGAAAATACCCCCAAAAATTTGTAACACAATTTCTCCCGAGTACGGGGATACCCCATATGTGGCCCTAAACTGTTGCCTTGAAATATGACAGGGCTCCAAAGTAAGAGCGCCATGCGCATTTGAGGCCTAAATTAGGGACTTGCATAGGGGTGGACATAGGGGTATTCTACGCCAGTGATTCCCAAACAGGGTGCCTCCAGCTGTTGTAAAAGTCCCAGCATGCCTGGACAGTTAGTGGCTGTCTGGTAATACTGGGAGTAGTTGTTTTGCAACAGCTGGAGGCTCCGTTTTGGAAACAGTGGTGTACCAGACATTTTTCATTTTTATTGGGTAGGGGGGCTGTGTAGGGGAATGTGTATATGTAGTGTTTTTTACTTTTTATTTTATTTTGTGTTAGTGTAGTGTAGTGTTTTTAGGGTACAGTCGCACGGGCGGGGGGTTCACAGTAGTTTCTCGCTGGCAGTTTGAGCTGCGGCAGAAAATTTGCCGCAGCTCAAACTTGCAGCCGGATATTTACTGTAATCCTCCGCCCATGTGAGTGTACCCTGTACGTTCACATTGGGGGGGGGGGGGACATCCAGCTGTTGCAAAACTACAACTCCCAGCATGTAGGGTCTATAAGTGCATGCTGGGAGTTGTAGTTTTGCAACAGCTGGAGGCCCCGTTTTGGAAACAGTGGCGTACCAGACGTTTTTCATTTTTATTGGGGAGGGGGGCTGTGTAGGGGTATGTGTATATGTAGTGTTTTTTACTTTTTATTTTATTTTGTGTTAGTGTAGTGTTTTTAGGGTACAGTCGCATGGGCGGGGGTTCACAGTAGTTTCTCGCTGGCAGTTTGAGCTGCAGCAGAAAATTTGCCGCAGCTCAAACTTGCAGCCGGATACTTACTGTAATCCTCCGCCCATGTGAGTGTACCCTGTACGTTCACATTGGGGGGGGGGGAACATCCAGCTGTTGCAAAACTACAACTCCCAGCATGTAGGGTCTATAAGTGCATGCTGGGAGTTGTAGTTTTGCAACAGCTGGAGGCCCCGTTTTGGAAACAGTGGCGTACCAGACGTTTTTCATTTTTATTGGGGAGGGGGGCTGTGTAGGGGTATGTGTATATGTAGTGTTTTTTACTTTTTATTTTATTTTGTGTTAGTGTAGTGTTTTTAGGGTACAGTCGCATGGGCGGGGGTTCACAGTAGTTTCTCGCTGGCAGTTTGAGCTGCAGCAGAAAATTTGCCGCAGCTCAAACTTGCAGCCGGATACTTACTGTAATGCTCCGCCCATGTGAGTGTACCCTGTACGTTCACATTGGGGGGGGGGAACATCCAGCTGTTGCAAAACTACAACTCCCAGCATGTAGGGTCTATAAGTGCATGCTGGGAGTTGTAGTTTTGCAACAGCTGGAGGCCCCGTTTTGGAAACAGTGGCGTACCAGACGTTTTTCATTTTTATTGGGGAGGGGGGCTGTGTAGGGGTATGTGTATATGTAGTGTTTTTGACTTTTTATTTTATTTTGTGTTAGTGTAGTGTTTTTAGGGTACAGTCGCATGGGCGGGGGTTCACAGTAGTTTCTCGCTGGCAGTTTGAGCTGCAGCAGAAAATTTGCCGCAGCTCAAACTTGCAGCCGGATACTTACTGTAATGCTCCGCCCATGTGAGTGTACCCTGTACATTCATATTGGGGGGGGGGGGGGGACGACATCCAGCTGTTGCAAAACTACAACTCCCAGCATGTACGGTATCAGTGCATGCTGGGAGTTGTAGTTTTGCAACAGCTGGAGGCACACTGGTTGTGAAACAAACTCAGTGTTTTGCAACCAGTGTGCCTTCAGCTGTTGCAAAAGCTACAACCCCCAGCATGTACGGACAGCGGAAGGGCATGCTGGGTGTTGTAGTTATGCAACAGCGGGAGGCATACTACTTTGGCTGGGGATGCTGGGGATTGTAGTTATGCAACAGCTGGAGACACACTGGTTTGCTACTTAACTCAGTGTGCCTTCAGCTGTTGCAAAACTACAACTCTCAGCAGTCACCGACAGCCAACGGGCATGCTGGGAGTTGTAGTTATGCAACCAGCAGATGCACCACTACAACTCCCAGCATGCACTTTAGCTGTTTGTGCAAGCTGGGAGTTGTAGTTACACAACAGCTGAAGGTACACTTTTCCATAGAAATAATGTGCCTCCAGCTGTTGCAAAACCATAAGTCCCAGCATGCCCATAAGGGAATGCTGGGAGTTGTGGTGGTCTGCCTCCTCCTGTTGCATAACTACAGCTCCCAGCATGCCCTTTTTGCATGCTGGGAGCTGTTGCTAAGCAACAGCAGGAGGCTGTCACTCACCTCCTGCTGCTGCTGATCGACGCTGCAGGTCAGTCCCGCCGCCGCCGCCGCCGTCGCTCCTGGGGCCCCGATCCCAACATTAACGCCGGGGATCGGGGTCCCCAGCACCCGGGGTCGTCTTCCCGCACCCGCTCACGTCCTCCGGAAGAGGGGCGGAGCGGGTGCGGGAGTGACACCTGCAGCAGGCGCCCTGATTGGTCGGCCGGGAATCCGGGCGATCGTGAGGTGGCACCAGTGCCACCTCACCCCTGCAGGCTCTGGCTGTTCGGGGCCGTCTCTGACGAACGATTTCAGCAGGCATCGGGCACCGGCTCCCCTCCGGCTAGCGGCGGGGGGCCGGGAATGGACAGGACGTACTCCTACGTCCTCGGTCCTTAAGGACTCGGAAACGGGGGGCGTAGGAGTACATCCATTGTCCTCAAGGGGTTAAGGACACAGGGCGTACGGATACGCCCTGCGCATTTCCGGCCCCAGCCGCTAGCTGGAGCGGAGCCGGTGCCGGATGCCTGCTCAAATCGTTCAGCAGGCATCCCGGCATATCGCCCAGGGGGGTCATTATGTCCCCCCATGTCGGCGATTGCCGCAGATCGCTGGACAATTCAGTCCAGCGATCTGCGGTGGATTCCGGGTCAATCGGGTCTCCAGTGACCCGGTGACCCGGAATTACTGGCTGATTGGGGCCGTCAGAGACGGCCCGAACAGCCATTGACAGCAGGGGTGAGGTGGCACTGTTGCCACCTCACGATCGCCCTGATTCGTCGGCCGGTTTCCCGGCCGACCAATCAGGGCGCCTGCTGCGGGTGTCACTCCTGCAACCCGCTCCGCCCCTCTTCCGGAGGACGTGAGCGGGTGCGGGAAGAAGACCCCGGGTGCTGGAGACCCCGATCCCCGGCGTCCCTGTTGGGATCGGGGCCCCAGGAGCGACGGCGGCGGCGGGACTGACCTGCGCGGCGGCGGCGTGGAGCAGCAGCAGGAGGTAAGTGACAGTCTCCTGCTGTTGCTTAGCAACAGCTCCCAGCATGCAAAAAGGGCATGCTGGGAGCTGTAGTTATGCAACAGCAGGAGGCAGACCACCACAACTCCCAGCATTCCCTTATGGGCATGCTGGGACTTATAGTTTTGCAACAGCTGGAGGCACATTTTTCTATGGAAAAGTATACCTTCAGCTGTTGTATAACTACAACTCCCAGCTTGCACAATCAGCTAAAGTGCATGCTGGGAGTTGTAGTGGTGCATCTGGTGGTTGCATAACTACAACTCCCAGCATGCCCGTTGGCTGTCGGTGACTGCTGAGAGTTGTAGTTTTGCAACAGCTGAAGGCACACTGAGTTAAGTAGCAAACCAGAGTGTCTCCAGCTGTTGCATAACTACAATCCCCAGCATCCCCAGCCAAAGTAGTATGCCTCCGGCTGTTGCATAACTACAAGACCCAGCATGCCCTTCCGCTGTCCGTACATGCTGGGGGTTGTAGCTTTTGCAGCAGCTGAAAGCACACTGGTTGCAAAACACTGAGTTTGTTACCAAACTCGGTGTTTCACAACCAGCGTGCCTCCAGCTGTTGCAAAACTACAACTCCCAGCATGCACTGATAGACCGTACATGCTGGGAGTTGTAGTTTTTCAACAGCTGGATGTCCCCCCCCCCCTCAATGTGAACGTACAGGGTACACTCACATGGGCGGAGGATTACAGTAAGTATCCGGCTGCAAGTTTGAGCTGCGGCAAATTTTCTGACGCAGCTCAAACTGCCAGCGAGAAACTACTGTAATCCCCCGCCCGTGTGACTGTACCCTAAAAACACTACACTACACTAACACAAAATAAAATAAAAAGTAAAAAACACTACATATACACATACTCCTACACAGCCCCCCTCCCCAATAAAAATGAAAAACGTCTGCTACGCCACTGTTTCCAAAACGGAGCCTCCAGCTTTTGCAAAACAACTACTCCAAGTATTGCCAGATAGCCACTGACTGTCCAGGCATGCTGGGACTTTTACAACAGCTGGAGGCACCCTGTTTGGGAATCACTGGCGTAGAATACCCCTATGTCCACCCCTATGCAAGTCCCTAATTTAGGCCTCAAATGTGCATGGCGCTCTCACTTTGGAGCCCTGTCGTATTTCAAGGCAACAGTTAAGGGTCACATATGGGGTATCGCCGTACTCGGGAGAAATTGTGTTACAAATTTTGGGGGGTATTTTCTACTATTACCCTTTTTTAAAATGTAAAATTTTTGGGAAAACAAGCATTTTAGGTAAAAAAAAAAAATTCCCTTACATATACAAAAGTCATGAAACACCTGTGGGGTATTAAGGTACACTTTACCCCTTGTTACGTTCCCCGAGGGGTTTAGTTTCCAAAATGATATGCCATGTGGGTTTTTTTTTGCTGTTCTGGCACCATAGTGGCTTCCTAAATGCGGCATGCCCCCAGAGCAAAATTTGCTTTCAAAAAGCCAAATGTGACTCCTTCTCTTCTGAGACCTGTAGTGCGCCAGCAGAGCACTTTTCACCCCCATATGGGGTGTTTTCTGAATTGGGAGAAATTAGGCTTCAAATTTTGGGGGGTATTTTCTGCTATTACCCTTTTTAAAAATGTAATATTTTTGGGAAACCAAGCATTTTAGGTAAAAATGTTTTTTATTTTTTTTACAAATGCAAAAGTCGTGAATCACCTGTGGGGTATTAAGGTTCACTTTACCCCTTGTTACGTTCCCTGAGGGGTCTAGTTTCCAAAATGGTATGCCATGTGTTTTTTTTTTTTTTTTGCTGTCCTGGCACCATAGGGGCTTCCTAAAGGTGACATGCCCCCCAAAAACCATTTGTCACTCCTTCCCTTCTGAGCCCTCTACTGCACCCGCTGAACAATTAACATAGACATATGAGGTATGTGCTTACTCGAGAGAAATTGGGTTACAAATACAAGTAAAAATTTTCTCCTTTTTACCCCTTGCAAAAATTCAAAAATTGGGTCTACAAGAACATGCGAGTGTAAAAAATGAAGATTTTGAATTTTCTCCTTCACTTTGCTGCTATTCCTGTGAAACACCTAAAGGGTTAAATGTCATTTTGAATACTTTGGAGGGTGCAGTTTTTATAATGGGGTCATTTATGGGGTATTTCTAATATGAAGACCCTTCAAATCCACTTCAAAACTGAACTGGTCCCTGAAAAATAGTGAGTTTGAAAATTTTGTGAAAAATTTCAAAATTGCTGCTGAACTTTGAAGCCCTCTGGTGTCTTCCAAAAGTAAAAACTCATAAATGTTATGATGCAAACATAAAGTAGACATATTGTATATGTGAACCCAAAAAAAATTATTTTGAATATCCATTTTCCTTACAAGCAGAGAGCTTCAAAGTTAGAAAAATGCAAAATTTTCATTTTCTTCATCAAATTTGGGGATTTTTCACCAAGAAAGGATGCAAGTTACCATTAAATTTTACCACTAAGTTAAAGTAGAATATGTCACGAAAAAACTATCTCAGAATCAGAATGATAACTAAAAGCATCCCAGAGTTATTAATGTTTAAAGTGACAGTGGTCACATTTGCAAAAAACGCTCTGGTCCTTAAGGTGTAAAATGGCCTGGTCCTTAAAGGGGTAGTCCAGTGGTGAAAAACGTATCCCCTATCCTAAGGATAGGGGATAAATTTGAGATCGCGGGGGGTCCGACCGCTGGGGCCCCCTGCGATCTCTCTGTACGGGGCCCCGGCTCTCGGCCCAGATAGGGGGTGTCGACCCCCGCGCGAAGCGCCGGCCGACACGCCCCCTCAATACATCTCTATGGCAGAGCCGGAGATTGCCGAAGGCAGCACTTCAGCTCTGCCATAGAGTTGTATTGAGGGGGGCGTGTCGGCCGCCGCCTCGTGCGGAGGTCGACACGCCCCCTTCCCGCGGGCTGTTGGGGCTCCGTACAGGAGATCGCAGGGGGCCCCAGCTGTCGGACCCCCCCGCGATCTGCAACTTATCCCCTATCCTTAGGATAGGGGATAAGTTGCTCACCACTGAGTCACCACTGGACTACTCCTTTAAGGGGTTAAGGCTGTTTGTGGTATTGCAGCTCAGTTCCATTTAAGTAAATGGAGCCAAACTGTAATACCACACACAGCCTGAGGACAGGGGTGGTGCTGTCTTATAAGAAATTAACAGTTTTTTTTTTCAATTCTTGGATAACCCTGTGATCCCACTGGTTGCTATGGGCAACGCGCGTGCCTTTTCGTCAAGGCTCTGCCGGTTTATTTTGGTTTGTTCGTTTAAATAAAGTTCCGACCAAAAAAAAAAAAACTGATTTAAAACCTTTGGTCTCGTCCCATAATTCTCCTGGAGAGACGCACCCGGAAGTAGCGTTACAGGAAGCACGTGGTGGCTGTGGGAGAGTAGCTGAGCTGCTCGGAGGGTTGTCATCATGGTGCGTGTCAGGGGTCTGCTGCCGCTCATTTACCAGCATCTCCTGCAGAATGGATACGCCAAGACGGCCCGAGAGCTGCAGATAGAAAGCGGAGAGGTAACGCTACGTGTATCTGGAGCCTAATGATCTGCATGCGCTAGAGGGTCCTTGCAGTATAAACTCTGCAGCCCCTTCAATCCACATTATATATATATATATATATATATATATATATATATATATATATATATATACACACACACTTGTCATATATAAACTAGTCACGTTTTGTATAGCACGATGCTATGGTTATATACACTCTGCTCACATGACACTGGGTGCATCTAGCTTTTAGGTTAATAGCAATATTCTTCAAGCTGTTGCCCTTCAGATGTTGCAAAACTACAACTACCAGCATGCCCAGACAGCCAACGGCTGTCTGGGCATGCTGGGAGTTGTAGTTTTGCAACAGTCAATTAACTGGGTTAATGAAATTATAAAGTTTAGGTAATGGATCTAGAGGTGTGTGCGTATATATATATATATCACACATATATATATCATTTTTTTTTTTTTTTTATGGTGTAGGTAGAATGAGGGAATTTTTTCCAACAATGAATATTTTTAAAGGTTTTACAGTAAATTTTAAATAGAGGACCCCAAGAAGGATTAAGCATATATAAAGATATTCCAGCATGTACAAGTAGGATAAAACGTACATCTGATGAACATTTATCAGTCAAAAACAATTGTTTAAGTAAACAATAGTCCTAACATTGCACAGACTGGAGAGAAAGTTGGGTTATCGCTCCATTGCTTCATGGGGATATTAAATAAAGGGAAGGTGAAAGGAACTCGGTAGACAAATAGGGAGAAATTCGTGTAGGAGGAGGGGGGGGGGGAAATAGAGAAGACAGAACGGGAAGTATACAGGCAAAGAGGAAAGTTTACCTTGCTGACTGGACCAACTCCACTGGCCTCTCTAGTTAAAGTGGTTAGGTAGGGTGACGGCAGATAGCTGCCAAAAGATTAAGATGTGTCAAGTCCCTCCCTTAAAAAGTTCCTGTCACTAAAAACTTTTTTTTTTAACTACTTCTAACACCCCTCCCACCCTTACAAAAATCTCAGCTTTAAAAAGCTGTGTATCTTACCTTTCTTCTTGCTCACAGGGAAATCTCCCAGCAGAAGAAAGTGGGAGTTTCCCAGCAGGCATGAGGTCACTGAAGCCTGCTGGGGATCACTTCCACCCCTTACATCATTACAATGCTGTGATGAATAGAAAACCTTAGGCTCCGTGCCGCAGCTTTCAGTCTGTGCAGCTGCTTTCAGTCTGTGCAGCTGTGGGAAAGGGGGGGTGATTGAAAGGGGTTCTCCGGTGCTTAGACATCTTATCCCGTATCCAAAGGATAGGGGATAAGATGCCTGATCACGGGAGTCCCGCCGCTGGGGACCCCCGGGATCATGCACGCGGCACCCCGTTTGTAAGCAGTCCCCGGAGCGTGTTCGCTCCGGGTCTGATTACGGACGCCCACAAGGCCGGCGGCATGTGATGTCACGCTCCGCCCCTCAATGCAAGCCTACGGGGGGGGCGTGATAGCTGTCATACCCCCTCCTGTGGGCTTGCATTGAGGGGCGGAGCGTGACGTCACACGCCGACTTCCTTGTGGTCGTCCGTAATCAGACCCGGAGCTCCGGGGACTGATTAAAAACGGGGATGTCTAAGCACCGGAGAACCCCTTTAAACTTTTAATAGGAAAAGGGTTCATTCACTTTTATTAACATTTATTTATTTATTTTTTACACTTCCTCTTTGGGAGTTCTAGGCCTACAATGCAAATTTGGTCCCCACTAAAACCTTGTTTTTTTGTGTACAACCAATGGTTCAATAAAGTGGCGAAATAGAGATGACTCAACTCCTGACGTGCCAGATAACTTATGTATATTTTTGAATAGCCCTGATTTTTCTGCAAACAGAGCCACTAAGGCTAGGTTCACACTAAGGAATTTCCGCCTGCAATTCTGCTTTGAAATTGCAGGCAGAAATTAAGCTTACTAAAGTGTATAGTATAGTGAATGGGTGTCCGTTCACAAAGTCACACTTCGGACTTTGTGAATGGAAAATCTGCTTGAAAATTTCCAGCTGAAGAATGGCGTTGCTCATTCTTCAGGTGGAAATACTCACGAAACACTTTGCAGTCTATTGGAGACTGCAGTGTCCAAGGTACTAGCGCCGACTGACTCAATCGGCGCTGGCGGCACTGGGAATCTCCAGTCGGAAATTTTCTGGCCTGGAGATTCCGTAGTGTGAACCTAGCCTAAAGGAGCCTCCTAAAATGCTTGGTTTGGAGTATTGTCTTGACATTGTAGATTGCACTGGGGCTCAGTCCTGACACCTGCTGTGATCGCTTGTCTCAGCCAGGTAAAGTGTGGAAAGCCATAAGCAGTCGAACAGGCTGTTTCTATGCAGCTGACATAACTCCTGTAGATGTTAATGGGAGTTGTGTAGTTATGGGCATCCAGAGCTGAGGGGCCTTCTTTCTCTCTTGAGAGAGAGATGGGACCTCTATCTAACAGTCCTTTTGTGGAATATCCTGTGGATACACCCATGTACATGCACCTTAGTACCCAAAAGGGTGGGAATCAGTGTTGGGAAATCAGGTATAAATCACTGATTTTTAACTACTGGTGACAGCTAAAGTCCACAGGATTGCATACAATTCCTTTTGGATAGCGTCATTAATTCATTAGTTAAATTAAATCTGTAACGCTAGAAAGTTGCTGAGTAGCTTATGTGGTAGGGTCACATGTAGCGCATCCGCAGCATATTTCATGCGGATGCACCAATGCCAGTTACCAGAGAGAGTTCCCTGTTGCGACCGGGTAATATTCAGCAGCTAAGAAGTACTGGAAGGATTAAAAAAAATTTTTTATAGAATTAATTTGCAAATCTGTTTAACTTTCTGGCAGCAGTTGATTTAAGAAAAAAAAAAAAATTCCACCGAAGTACGCCTTTAAGGCTAGGTTCAGACTACGGAATCTCCGGGCAGAAAATTTCCGCCCGGAGATTCTGAGTTCCGACTGAATAAGTCTGCGCTAGGACCGCGCGGACACTGCAGTCTCCCATAGACTGCAATGTGTTCCGCGAGGAATTCCGCCTGAAGAAAGAGCACCGCCTCTGTAGTATTCAGCAGCTAATACGTACTGGAAGGATTAAGATTTTTTAATAGAAGTAATTTACAAATCTTTTTAACTTTCTGGCACCAGTTAATTAAAAAAAAAAAAATTCCACCGGAGTACCCCTTTTTAAGCGATTTTCTGGTCTTTTCAAGTTGCACAGGGGCAGGGAATGTCCGTACAGATAAACTGTACTCCCCCCTTCAGCCCTCCTCCGCTTTGGATTCCATGACGGAAGTGCTTCTATGACATCCCCCATGATGCTTCTGCCAAACACTGACCTTGGTGGTCTCTTCCTGCGTGTACTGCACCTGATTGGTGAGGCCAGTGACTAGCTGCAGCACCGCTTGCACAATGTTTGGGAATGTCATTGGAAAACAGAAAACTGCAGTCTGGCTTTTATTATGGGCTTACACCAGAGTGTATTAAAATGTATGCAGTGGGAATAATTCTCCTTAAATATTACTTTTATATTTACACTTTTTTTTTTTCTCTACAGAAATTTACTACTGCACCGAAGGTGTCCCTTAAAGATCTCTTCAGGCACTGGAATAGGTAAGTCGTGGTCATTCTCTCCTGACCATATGGGGAGTTCAAAGACAGAAGCTGTGGAAAGGGCCTCAGTCCATGTTGGCAGCATTGCTTATCGTAGTATTTGGTGTAAACCTGTGCAAGTACCCAGATGTATTAAA